>NW_028240135.1:0-85591 GCF_028749965.1 Puma concolor | reverse complement strand
CCAGTGTATGTTCTAAAGCAGTCCTGACAGTGGAACAAGTTGTTAATGGAAAGATTGTTCTCCCACGATATTGTTTCACAGAGTGGAGTGTATGGCACCTTCCCCTAGGTGCCTCATAGGTTTTTAAGCTTTCCTAAATTTCTGAAATCAGACGGTAGTTGAAAGAGGTTTTCACCCCAGTGTTGTCTCAGAGAGTTGAGTATACGGCACTTTCCTCATAGACCCGGCACAGGGTTTCAAGTACTTCTGTTAGCGAAACAAGATATTAGTTGAAAGACCGTTTCTCCATAATACCCTTTCGCACAATCAAGTGTATGCCACTTTCATCGTAATTCCCCGAAAATGTTGACAGAAACTTCTAACGGTGGAACAAGATGTTAGTTGAAGGATGGTTTCACCACACTGTTGTTTCACGGAGCGGAGTGATGGCGCTTTCCGTATGGTTGCCCGCGTGGGTTTTCTAACACTTACAAAGTAGTGACATCAAATGGTAGTCGAAAGATGGTTTCACCACAGTGTTGTCTCACAGAGTGGAGGATATGGCGCTTCTCTCACAGTTGCTCGCGTACGTTTTCCATCCCGTCCAAATTAGTGAAACGGAATGTTTCTTGAAAGAGGGTTCCCCAAAGTGTTGTTGTTTCCCATATTTGAGTATAAGGCACTTTCCCTGTAGGTGTCGCATAGGTGGTTTTCAAACTCTTCCAGCCTTGTGCAACAAGAGGTTAGTTAGTTGACTGAGGGTTTGAGCAGACTCTTGTGCAGAGTTGAGTGTATGGCACTTTCCGCATGGGCTCCGCATAGGTTTCAAAGATGTTTTTAATCGTAGGGATACCAGATGTCAGTCGAAAGACGTTTCATACCGTCGTGCATACGGCAGTTTCGGTGTTGGCCCCGCATGGGTCTTCAAACACGTCTACCTTGGTGAAACCCGACGTTAGTGGATAGATGGTTTCACCACACGGTTGTTTCCCAGGGTTGGGTGCATGGCACATTCGGTGTAGGCCCCACATGGGTCTTCAAACTAAGAGGGGTCTAATGTACTGAAACAGGAGGCGGGTTGAAAGACGGTTTCCGCACAGTGTTATTTGCCAGACTCGAGTATATGACACTTTATTCGTAGGCCCCACATAGGTTGTCGGATACCTCCAACAGAGTGAGACCCGATGGTAGTTGAAGGATGGTTTCTCCACGGTAAGATTTCAGCGTGGAGTGCATCTCGTTTTCCTCATAGGTTTTCAAACACTTCTCAGCGAAGCAAGATGCTAGTTGGTAAACGGCTTATTTATGAAACGTGTCACGTACCTAACGCGGTGTAAGATCACTGCGCGGAAACTTCTTTCAACTAACAACTTGTTCCGCAAAGTTAGAAGTGTGGGCATCCTAGGCATAGAAGTAACAAGGAAAGTGCACTTCGCTCACTTTGTCAACAGGATCGTTGTAGACAAACCACTTTTCAAATAACATCTGGTTTAACTAAGTGGGAAGTGTTTGCAAACGCTTGCGGGGCCGCAAAGACACTGCCCTGTACTCAGCGCTGTGACACACCAGTGTGGTGATGCCTTAGGCCAACTAACGTGTGCTTTTCAAGTGTTTGAAAACCCATGTGGGGACGAAACGGAAAGCGCCATAGGCTGAAGTGTATGAAACACTGTGGGGGAAACCACCTTCCAACTAAAATCCTGTTTCAGTATGTTGGAAGCGTTTGCAAACCTCTGCGGGGCTTAGGCGGAAATGCCTCCACGCAGCTCTGTGAAACAACCACGGGGAAAGAGTCTTTCACCTAACATGAGGTTTCGCTAAGTGAGAACTCTTTGAACACCTATGCGGGGCCTACAGGGTAAGGGACCACAGAGTCACCTCCGTGAAACAACACCGTGGGGGAAACCGACTTTCAAGTAACATCTATCTATCTGATTTCCCAGAGTGAGAAGTGTTTGAAAACCCATGCAGGGCCTGGGCGGAGAGGGCCCGTACGCTCAACTCCGTGACAAAACACTGTGGGGTATCCAGCTTGCGACTTACCTCTTGTTTCGCCAAGTAGAATAGGAAAGCCTAGGTGGGTCCTACGGGGAAAGTGCCACGCACTCAACTCTGTGAAACAGAAACGTGTGAGGGAAACATCTTTCCACTCTCATCTTGTTTCACCAAGTTAACAATGTTTCAAAGCAACTGCAGCCACCCACAGCGAGTGTGCCTTATACTCAATACCATGAAACACTCTAGGGAAATCTTTCTCCCATCGTCTTATTCATTAAGTTTGAAGCGTTTGGACACCTATGCGGAGCCTAGGTGGAAAGTTCTATGTACTCAACTCTACCAGGCCGCACTTGAGGGAAACTATCTTTCAACTAACATCTTGTTTCACTTAAGTCACAAGTGTTTGAGGAAACACTGCAGGCCCCTACCCCGACCAGTGCCTTGTACCTAACTTTAGGAAGTACCGTGGGGATACCATCATCCAACTAACGGCTACGTTTCACCATGTGAGAAACGTTAGCCAATACGTGCGGGGCCTACACGGAAAGTGCCTTATACTCACCTCTGGAAAAAAGAGTGACACACCGGGTTTCGCTACGTTAAAATTGCTTGAAAACTAGGCGGGACCTAGAGGTGCCCTGGGCACCGTCACGGCCGAGAGACAATCTCCCAACATCTGGTTTCGCTCGGTGACAAGTGTTTAAAACACATGCGGGGCCTATGTGGAGAGTACCCAACACTCAACTCCGTGAAACAACACTGTGGGGAAACCACCGTTCAACCTCTATGTGGTTCCTTTGAGGTAGAAGTGTTTGAAAGCCTATGAGAGGCCAACTGGTTAAGTGCCATACCTACGCTCAACGGTGAACAACGACGCTGTGCTAAAACAATAGTTCAACTAACATCCGGTTACACGCATTTAAAATAAGTGTTTGAAAACTATTCAGGGTCTGTGAGGAGAGTGCCCTATGCTCAACTCTGTGACAGAACGCAGTGGGGACACCATCTTCCGACTAACCTGTGTCAGTTTGAAAACCATGAGGAGCTACACCCGAAAGGGACTTACTCTATGAGACGCCCTAGGGAAACCGTCTTTGAAGTAACTTCTCGTTTCACAAACTTACCAGTGTTTGAAAACCCGTGCATGCAAGGCCTGCGCCGAAAGTGCCTATCGTCAACTCTGTGAAACAACACTGTGGGCCTCCACGTTTCAACCAGCCTCTCGTTTCACTTAGTGAGAAGGGTTTGAAAACCTACGCGCGTTCTACGCAACGAGTGCCATATGCTCAACTCTGTAAAGCAACACTGGTGAAACCATCCTTCAAATAGCATCATGGTTCACTGTTAGAAGTGTTTTGAAAACCTATGCGGAGCCTACCCCGAGACTATCTTACACTGCACTCTGGCAAAGACTTTGGGGAAGCCGTCCTTCAACTGGCATCTTACTTCACTATGTCGCATGTGGTTGCAAACCATGCGGCGCCTACAGCCAAAGTGCCATCCATATACTCGACTCTGTGAAACAACACTGTGGGGAAACGGGTTCCACTAACACCTGGTTTCACTACGTTAGAAGTGTGTGAGAAACCCGGCGGGCCCTCTGTCAAACTGCACGTTGCAGGAGCCATCTTTTAGCTAACTAATCTTACATCTCTAAATGGATGGATGGCACGCATGTTATATATATTGTTTGTGTCTGTGTATGTTATTTGTGTGGTGAATGTGGTGTGTATATGGTGTGTCAGTGCTTTGTGGGTGCGGTATGTGTCCTTCTGTGTTGTCCTCAAGTGTCATAGATGTGTTGTGATTGTACTATATCAGCTATGTATGCGCCGCATAGAACGTATGTGCGTGTATGGTCTTTCTATGGCATGTGTGTTTTGTATGTGGTGCACGTGTGGTTTTGCGGTGTGGCATACGGGTGGAGTTTGGGCAGTAAAAGTGTGGTGTGTGTGGCGTGCGTGGTGTCCGTATTCCATAGATGAATGGATTCTCATGGGGTGTGTGTTGTAGATGTGGTGTCTGTGTAGTGTAAGTGCGTTGTGTGCGGTATACGTTTGGCACGTATGTGGGGTATATACGGAGTGTGTTTGTGTGCCATACGTGTGTACGGTGTGTATATGTGTGGTACGTGTATTAGGTGTGGTAAGTAGTGTGTGGAAGATGTCTGTGTGATGTGTGTGGTGACTGGGTGAGGTGTTTGTGTGGTATTCACGTGTCATGCGAGGTATGTGTGTACCCTGTTGTGTGTTCGGGGTAGGAGTGATGTGGCTGTGTGGCATATGTGTCACAGTTGTGTCTCTATGTGCAGTGTGTGTGTCGTGTCCTTGTAGTCGATGCGTAGAGGAGGGAGCATCTGTCTTCCGTATACGTGGCGTAGGTTTGGGGAGTGGGGTGTGTATGTGGAGGGTGTATGCGTGGTATACGAGCAGTGGTTTGTTTGGAAACTGTGTGCTGTATATGTGTTGAGTGTGGTAATACTGTGCGAGCGTGATAACTGTGGGTGTGTGGGGCATGTGTGATGTGTGTTGGATATGTCTGTGGCATATGCAAGGTGAGTGAGTGTGTGGTGAGCATGTGGTGTGTGTGATGTATGCACGGGTAGACGGTGTGTGTGTCACGCAGGTGTTGTGTGTCGTAGGAAGGTGGCCAATGCGGCGTGCCAGGTGTGTGGAATGTGCAGGGTGTGCGTGTATGTGTGTTACAAGTGTCTTGAGTGTATTGCACGGGTGGCCGTGTGTGGTGTGTTTTCCTTAAATGCTTTGGGTTTGTGTGTTGTGTGTTTGCGTAGTGTGGTATGTGTGATATATGTGTGGGTTTCCGTGTAAATTCGTGTCTTGTGTAGGTTGCACGTTAGTTGAAAGTGCACTTTGACAGAGTTGATTGAGTATATGGCACTTTCCACATAGTCCCCGCCTAGGTTTTCAACCACTTCTAACTCAGTGAAACAAGATGTTAGCAACACGATGGGTTTTCCCCCACAGTGTTATCCCACAGAGTTGAGTGTATGGCACGTTCGTCGTCGTTCCCAGCGGTTTTTCAAACGCTTCTAACAGGGAGAAACAAGACGCTAGTTGAAAGACGGTTTCCCCAAAGTGCCGCTTTGACAGAGCTGAACATACGGCACTTTCTCTCTGCACAGTCCCTGAATAATTTTTCAAACCCTTCTAACTTAGTGAAACTAGATGTTAGTTCAAAGGATGCTCTCCCACCGTGTTGGTTCCCAGAGATGAGTGTATGGCAGTGACCTTGGAGGCCCTGCATAGGTTCTCACAACTTCCAACTTGGTGAGACACGTTAGTTGAAAGATGCTTTCTCCACAGGAGTCTTTTGCGATGGCTGGTATATGTGACTTTCCACATCCTTCCCTGCATAGGTGGCCAAACCCTTCTCACGTAGTGAAACGACAGGCTAGTAGTTACAAGATATTTTCCCCACGGTGTTGTATCACAGGGTTTGAGTGTATACTCAAACAGGGCACTTACCCTGTAGGCCCCGCGTAGGTTTTCAAACAGTTCTCACTGAGCGAAACCACATATTAGGTGAAAGCTGGTCTCGCTACAGGGTTGTTTCGCAGGATTGGGTATACGGCCCTTTCCGCATGGGCCCGCCTAAGTTTTTCAAACACTTCTAACTTAGAGAAACCAGATGCGAGTTGAAAGATGGTTTCTCCACAGTATGTGTCCTCTGAATCGAGAATTCCGAGGAACTCGAGAATTCCGTTGAAGGCGAATCTTCGTTCCCAGGAGTTTCTCGAACACTTCTAACATGGTGAAATAAGATGGTAGTGGAAAGATGGTTACCCCAAAAGCCGCTTGACAGAGTGGAGTGTATGACACTTTCCGCCTTAGCCCCCACAGGTTTGCCAACACTTCTTACTTAGTGAAACAAGATGTGAGTGGAAAGATGGTTTCCCGGCAGTGTTGTTTCACAGGGTTGAGGGTATGGCACTTTCCTTCTAGGCCCCACGTGGGTTTTCCAACACTTCCACGTTAGTGGAGCCAGAGGTGAGTGGAAAGATGGTTTCCGTAGGGTGCAGATTGACTGAGTTGTGTACATGACACTTCACTCTCCACACAGCCCCCTCCCCCCCCCCCATAGGTGTTCCAACACCTCCCACTTTGTGACACCAGATGTTAGGTGAAAGATGGTTTCTCCACAGGATTCTTTCACAGCGGCTGGTGTATGTCACTTTCCACATCGTTCCCCACATAGGTTTTCAAACTCTTCTAACCTAGCGATTGCTACAAGCTGTTAGTTGAATGTTGGTTTCCCCAGAGTGAAGTCTGACGGAGTACATGGAACTTGACGCGTAGTCCCCGCGCAGGTTTTCAAGCCCTTGGAACTGAGTGAATCTAGGTGTCAGCTAAAAGATGGAGTCCTCAGAGTGTGCCTTCACGCGGGTGACTCTACGGCACCTACCTTGCAGGCCCCGTGCCGTTGTCAGACAGCTCTCTTTTAGTGCAGCAAGATATTAGGAGAAAGACCGTTTCGCCACACCGTGTTTCACATGATGGAGTGTAAGGGCACCTTTTTCTACGCAAGCCACCGTAGGTTCGCAAACACTTGGACCTGAGTGAAATGAGATGCTAGCTGAAAGATGGTTTCTCCACAGGGTGGAGGGTGACTTTCCGCGTCGTTCTCCGCATAGGATTTCAAACAATGCCAACCCGGTGATACAAGATGTTCCTGGAAAGATGGTTTCCCCAAATGTGCAGCTGCACAAAGGTGAGCGTATGGCACTTTCAATAGAGGCCTCCCATCACGGTTCCGCCTCTTCTCACGTAGGGAAAGGAGACGTTAGCTGAAAGGTGTTTCCTCGCCCCCGCCCCCGCCCCCCACGGTTTTGTTTCACACGGTCGAGGACAGAGCACTTGCCGTGTACGTCTGCATACGCTTTCAAACTCTTGCAACTTAGTCAAACAAGATGTCAGCTGAGAGATGGTGTCTCTGCAGGACTCTTTCAGAGTATCGAGTACGCGTCACTTTCCACATCGTGCCCCGCATAGGTTTTCAAACGCTTCTGACTTAGTGATGCAAGATGTCAGTTGAAGGGCGGTTTCCCCGAAGGGCAAACCTTTGACAGAGTTGAGGGGCACGCGCCGCATAAAGCCCCCACAGGCTTCACACGCTTCTTACCTGGTGAAACCCAATGTAGTTGAAAGACGGTTTCCCCAACAGTGTTGTTTCACAGCGCTGAGGGTCCAGGCCCCACATGGGATTGCAAACACTTCCAAGTTGGTGGAAGCAGAGGAGAGTGGAAAGCGTTTCTCCAAAGTGCAGTTTGCCCGAGTCGAGTATATGGCACCTTCCACTGAGGCCCCACGATAGGCGTTTGCTCAAACGCTGGTCTAACTTAGCGATGCAAGATGTTCCTTCCCAGAGCAGAGTTTGTGGCACTGACCTTACGTGTGGGCGCCGCATAGGTTTTCAAACAGTTCTCCCTCAGTGAGCCAAGATGTTAGTTGCAAGATGGCTTCTCCACAGGACTTTCTCACAATGCCGAGTAAATGTCACTTGCCCCTTCTTTGCCCGCAGAGGATCTCCGGCAAATCTAACCTAGTGACGCGGGATGTTATTTGAAAGGTGGTTTCCCCAAAGTGCCTCTTGACAGAGTCGCGTATATGGCACCTTCGTCATAGGCCCCGAATGCGTTTTCAGACACCTCTGCCCAGTGCAACGTGATGTCAGCCCACAGTATTCTCTCCCACTGTCGAGTATATGTCACTTTCCCCCTGGCTCCCCACAGAGGGTTTCAAACACTTCTACGTTAGTGATGCAAGCTGTTAGCCAGAAGATGGCTCCTGCAATGTGCAGTGTGACAGTGCTCTGTATATATATATATATATATATATGTTTATGTATATATATGTGTATATAAGTATATATATGTATATGTATATATGTATATATACATACATACGGCACTTTGTGCTTAGGCCCCGACGGGTTTCTCAAGCACTTCCAACTTAATGAAACCACGTGGTAGTTGAAACGGTCTCCCTCCCCACAGTGTTGTTTCACAGAGTTGAGTATATGGCACTTTCGCTGTAGGCCCCGCGCGAACGGTTTGCAGCCACAGCTAACAAACATAGTGAGCGAGCGAAGTAAGCTGTTAGTTGAAGGACGGCTTCTCCGCCCTCCCCCCTCCCCACACACACACCCCAGGTGTTGTTTGACAGAGTGGGGTGTCTCATCCTTTCGGTGTGAGCTCCGCATAGCTTTTCAGACACGTCCAACAAGGGAACCCAGGTGCTCTTCGAAGGATGGTTTCACCCCGGTGTTGTTTTACAGAGTTGAGCACATGGCACTTTCTGCGTCGGAAGCCCCTCGTTTCTGAAACTCTTCTCAGTAAGGGAAACGAGAGGTGTGTTGAAAGGTGGCGTCTCCACGGTGTTGTTTCACAGAGTTGACGCTACGGCACTTTCGTCGCAGGTCCCGCATGGGTCTTGAAGCCCTTGTCACTTTGGGAAACGAGCTGTTATTGGAAAAGTGGTTTCCCCCCAGTGTCTCACAGAGTTGAGGGTAGGGCCCTTGCCGCGTAGACCCCCCCCCCCCAACAGTTTCCAAACACTCTTAAGTTAGTGAAACCAGGTGTTAGTTGAGTGCTCGTTTCAGCACACCATCGTTTCTCACGGTTGAGTAGACGGCACTCAACCGTTAGGCTTCTCGTAGGTTTTCAAACCCTTCTACCCTAGAGAAACCACATGGCAGTAGAAGGGCGGTTTCCCCACAGTGTTGTTTCCTAGAGTTGAGAGCGCACGGTCCCGTGCGCTAGGCGCCTGCGAGCCTTTTGAAACACCTGTGGCTTAGTGCAACCAGATGCTAAGAGACAGATTGTGTCCGCACAGCATCGTCTCACAGGGTTCAGTATATGGCACTCTCGTTGTAGGCCCCGCAACGTTTGGAGCCACGTCTACCTTAGCGAAGTGAGATGTCAGTGGAACGACGGCTTTCACCAAGTGTTATTTGCCAGAGCGCAGCGTGAGATACTTTCGGGCTAGGCTCCGCGTGGCTTTCCAAACACTTCTAACGAGGGAACCCAGATGCTGTTTGAAGGAGGGTTTCACCTCAGTGTTGTTTTACAGAGTTGCGCACAGGGCCCTCTCTGCGTAGTACCCACGTAGGTTTTCGAACCCTTCTCACTAAGCGAAACGAGCGGTTAGGTGAAACGTGGAGACCCACAGTGTTGTCTCACAGAGTTGAGTGTACGGCATTTTCCGCATAGGCCCTGCATAGGTTGTCAAACACTTCTCGCTTTGTGAAACGAGATGGGATTGGAAAGATGGTTTCCCCCGCAGCGTCTCAGAGAGTTGAGTATACGGCAGGTTCGTCGTAGTCTCCGGATGCTTTCTCAAACACTTCCAACTTAGTGAAACCCCGTGGTACTTGGAAGACGCTTTCCCCACAAGGTTGTGTCACAGAGTTGAGTGTACGTCACTTTCTACGTAAGCCTCCATAGGCTTTCAAACACGTCTGCCTTAGTGAACTGAGATGTTAGTTGAAAGGTGTTTTCCCCACCGTGTTGTTCCCCATAGCCGAGTATATGGCACTCAACGTCCACGTCCGCATACGTTTTCAAACTCTTCTAACTTAGGCAAACAAGGTGTTAGTTGAAAGATGGTTTCTCCACGGTATGTTTTCACAGAGTCGAGGACATGGCACTTTCCTCATGGTTCCTAGCAACGTTTTTCACGTACGTCTCACATGGTGAAACAAGATATTAGTTGGAAGATGGTTTCCCTAAAAACTGACAGTGGAGCAGATGGCACTTTCCGCCTCAGCACCCCCCCCCCCCCGCAAGTTTCGAAACACTCCTACAAAATGAACCCAGATGTTATTTGAAGGACGGTTTCACCACAGTCGTGTTGCGCAGAGTTGAGCACATTTCTTTGTAGCACTGGCATAGGTTTTCAACCACTTCGAAGTGAAGAGCAGTTAGCTGCAACATGGATTCACCACAGTGTTGTGTCACCGAGTTGAGTGCATGGTCTACGCGCCTAGGTCCCGTGTGTCTTCTCAGACACTTACTTGTAACCTAGTGAAACCAGAGGCTAGGAGAAAGACTCTTTCCCCCCACAGTGCTGTTTCACAGAGTTGAGTATATGGCACTCTCGGACTAGGCCCCACATGGTTTGCATCTACATCTAACATAGTGAATTAAAATGTGAGTTGGAGGACGGCTTCCCCAGGTGTTGTTTGACAGAGTGGAGTGTATGATTCTTGCGGTGTAGGCTCTGCATAAGTTTTCAAACACTTCTAACAGGGGAGCCCAGGCGGTATTTGAAAGGGTGGTCTCCGCACCGTGTTGTTTTACAGAGTTGGGCACATGGCACTTTCTACGTAGAACCGCATACGGTTCTCAAACACTTCTAAGTGAAACGAGAGGTTAGTTGAAAGGTGGAGTCCCCACAGTGTTGTTTCACAGAGTGGACCCGGTGGCCCCTTCGGCGCAGGCCCTACATGGGTTTTCAAACGCTTGTAACTTTGTGAAATGAGATGTTAGTTGAAAGATGGTTTCTCTACCGTGTCTCACAGAGTTGAGTTTGTGGCGCTTTCGGTGTCATCCCCGCGTGGTTTTCAAACACTTCTAACTTACTGAAACAACATGTTAGTTGGAAGAGGGTTTCCCCGACTGTGTTGCGTCTCGGAGTTGAAAATATGGCGCTTTCCTCGTAGACCCTGGATAGTTTTCAAACAGGCTCGAAGCAGGGAAACCAGATGTTAGTTGAAAGATCGTTTTGCCACACCATTGTCTCTCACAGTCGAGTCCATGCCACTTAACCGTTAGGCTTCCCATGGGTTTTCAAAGACTTCTACCTTAGGGAAACCAGATGGTAGTTGAACGCAGTTGCACTACGCGCAGTGAGAAGGTAATTGAAAGGTCGTTTCACCCCAGTGTTGTTTGATTGAGTGGCGCGTATGGCGCTAGCCACATGGGCCCCGCATGTGTTTTCAAAAAGACTTGTAAGCGTGAAACCAGAGAGTAGTTGAACGATCCTTTCACCACGCTGGTACTCACACAGTTGAGTATAGGGCACCTTGCGATTAGGCAATCCTATGAGGGCATAGGATTGCCACACACTGCTCCCTTAGAGAAACCAGCTGGTAGTTGAAGACCGTTTTCCCACAGCGTTGCTTCACAGAGTTGAGTATATGGCACGGTCTTCATAGGCCCCTCAGGGGTTTCAAACACTTGTAACTTAGTGGTCCAGTTTTTAGTTAAAAGTCAGTTTCTCCCGTGTTGTTTCACAGAGTTGAGCGTACGGTGGGTGCTATGCACCTAAGCCCCCTCCCCCCGTCTTTTCAAACCCTTGTAACGTCGCGAATCCAGATGCTCGGAGAAAGACTGTGTCACCATAGTGTCTGTGCTCGGAGTTGAGCGTATGGCACTTTCGTTGTGGGCCCCGCATGGTTTTCAAACACATCGACCTTAGGGAAATAAGATGTGAGTTGGAGGACGGCTTCCTCCAAGTGTTGTCTGACACAGCGCAATGTAAGATAGGCTCGGTGTAGCCGCCGCATGGCATTTCAAACACGTCTGACAAGGGAACCCAGGTGATATGTGGGGGATGGTATCACCACGCTGTTGTTTTACAGAGTTGAGCATATGGCACTCTGCGTAGTCCCTGCATAGGTCTTCAAACACTTGGAACTTAGCGCACCAAGCTGTTAGTTGAAAGAGGGTTTCTCCACAGGATCCTCTACAGTGTCCTGTACATGTCACTCTCCACGTCGTTCCCCACATAGACCTTCACAGACTTCTACGCGACACGACACGTTTCATTGACAGGCTATTTCCACAAAGTGCATTTTGACAGAGTTGAGGATGTGGCGCTTTCACCATAAGCCCTGCATTGATTTTCCAACACGTCGAACCTAGCGAAACAAGATGGTAGTTGAACGATTGTTTTCATTGCACTGCTGCTTCACGGAATCGAGTGGATGGCACTTTCATGTATCCCAAGCACAGGTTTCCAAACACTTGAACCTCAGTGAAACCAGATGTTAGTCGAACAGTGGTCTCCTCACAGAGTTGTGTGTATGGGCACCTTGCGCAGGCCACTCAAGTGTTTCTAAACACTTCAGACTCTGTGAAACCAGGTATTAGTTGAAAGACGGTTGCCCCACAGTGTTGTTTCACGGGGAGATGGGTATTTAGCACCTTCCGCTTAGGCCCCTCATAGGTTTTCAAACACTTCCACCTTAGCGTAAGGGGCTGTTACTTGAACGGTGGTTTCCCCCGCAACGTATCAGACAGGTGCGTATGTGGCACTTTTGACGTCGCCCCCCCGCATGGGTGTTCAAGCACACTAAGTTAGCGAAACCAGATGTCAACTGATAGAGGTTTGCACCACACAAACGTTTCACAGGGTTGAGTACCGGGCACTTGGGCTGGAGTCCCCGCATGAGCTTCTAGCCACTTCTAGTGTCGTGAAACAAGACATTAGTTGAAAGATGCGTTGTTTGCCAGAGTTGACTACGTGGCACTTTTATGCATAGGTTTTGGAACACGCCTGGCAACGTGAAACCGTTAAGTTAGTTGAAAGACGGTTTCCCCACAGCAGTTTTTAGAGTCGAGTATATGTCACTTTCCCCATAGTCCCCAGTGTATGTTCTAAAGCAGTCCTGACAGTGGAACAAGTTGTTAATGGAAAGATTGTTCTCCCACGATATTGTTTCACAGAGTGGAGTGTATGGCACCTTCCCCTAGGTGCCTCATAGGTTTTTAAGCTTTCCTAAATTTCTGAAATCAGACGGTAGTTGAAAGAGGTTTTCACCCCAGTGTTGTCTCAGAGAGTTGAGTATACGGCACTTTCCTCATAGACCCGGCACAGGGTTTCAAGTACTTCTGTTAGCGAAACAAGATATTAGTTGAAAGACCGTTTCTCCATAATACCCTTTCGCACAATCAAGTGTATGCCACTTTCATCGTAATTCCCCGAAAATGTTGACAGAAACTTCTAACGGTGGAACAAGATGTTAGTTGAAGGATGGTTTCACCACACTGTTGTTTCACGGAGCGGAGTGATGGCGCTTTCCGTATGGTTGCCCGCGTGGGTTTTCTAACACTTACAAAGTAGTGACATCAAATGGTAGTCGAAAGATGGTTTCACCACAGTGTTGTCTCACAGAGTGGAGGATATGGCGCTTCTCTCACAGTTGCTCGCGTACGTTTTCCATCCCGTCCAAATTAGTGAAACGGAATGTTTCTTGAAAGAGGGTTCCCCAAAGTGTTGTTGTTTCCCATATTTGAGTATAAGGCACTTTCCCTGTAGGTGTCGCATAGGTGGTTTTCAAACTCTTCCAGCCTTGTGCAACAAGAGGTTAGTTAGTTGACTGAGGGTTTGAGCAGACTCTTGTGCAGAGTTGAGTGTATGGCACTTTCCGCATGGGCTCCGCATAGGTTTCAAAGATGTTTTTAATCGTAGGGATACCAGATGTCAGTCGAAAGACGTTTCATACCGTCGTGCATACGGCAGTTTCGGTGTTGGCCCCGCATGGGTCTTCAAACACGTCTACCTTGGTGAAACCCGACGTTAGTGGATAGATGGTTTCACCACACGGTTGTTTCCCAGGGTTGGGTGCATGGCACATTCGGTGTAGGCCCCACATGGGTCTTCAAACTAAGAGGGGTCTAATGTACTGAAACAGGAGGCGGGTTGAAAGACGGTTTCCGCACAGTGTTATTTGCCAGACTCGAGTATATGACACTTTATTCGTAGGCCCCACATAGGTTGTCGGATACCTCCAACAGAGTGAGACCCGATGGTAGTTGAAGGATGGTTTCTCCACGGTAAGATTTCAGCGTGGAGTGCATCTCGTTTTCCTCATAGGTTTTCAAACACTTCTCAGCGAAGCAAGATGCTAGTTGGTAAACGGCTTATTTATGAAACGTGTCACGTACCTAACGCGGTGTAAGATCACTGCGCGGAAACTTCTTTCAACTAACAACTTGTTCCGCAAAGTTAGAAGTGTGGGCATCCTAGGCATAGAAGTAACAAGGAAAGTGCACTTCGCTCACTTTGTCAACAGGATCGTTGTAGACAAACCACTTTTCAAATAACATCTGGTTTAACTAAGTGGGAAGTGTTTGCAAACGCTTGCGGGGCCGCAAAGACACTGCCCTGTACTCAGCGCTGTGACACACCAGTGTGGTGATGCCTTAGGCCAACTAACGTGTGCTTTTCAAGTGTTTGAAAACCCATGTGGGGACGAAACGGAAAGCGCCATAGGCTGAAGTGTATGAAACACTGTGGGGGAAACCACCTTCCAACTAAAATCCTGTTTCAGTATGTTGGAAGCGTTTGCAAACCTCTGCGGGGCTTAGGCGGAAATGCCTCCACGCAGCTCTGTGAAACAACCACGGGGAAAGAGTCTTTCACCTAACATGAGGTTTCGCTAAGTGAGAACTCTTTGAACACCTATGCGGGGCCTACAGGGTAAGGGACCACAGAGTCACCTCCGTGAAACAACACCGTGGGGGAAACCGACTTTCAAGTAACATCTATCTATCTGATTTCCCAGAGTGAGAAGTGTTTGAAAACCCATGCAGGGCCTGGGCGGAGAGGGCCCGTACGCTCAACTCCGTGACAAAACACTGTGGGGTATCCAGCTTGCGACTTACCTCTTGTTTCGCCAAGTAGAATAGGAAAGCCTAGGTGGGTCCTACGGGGAAAGTGCCACGCACTCAACTCTGTGAAACAGAAACGTGTGAGGGAAACATCTTTCCACTCTCATCTTGTTTCACCAAGTTAACAATGTTTCAAAGCAACTGCAGCCACCCACAGCGAGTGTGCCTTATACTCAATACCATGAAACACTCTAGGGAAATCTTTCTCCCATCGTCTTATTCATTAAGTTTGAAGCGTTTGGACACCTATGCGGAGCCTAGGTGGAAAGTTCTATGTACTCAACTCTACCAGGCCGCACTTGAGGGAAACTATCTTTCAACTAACATCTTGTTTCACTTAAGTCACAAGTGTTTGAGGAAACACTGCAGGCCCCTACCCCGACCAGTGCCTTGTACCTAACTTTAGGAAGTACCGTGGGGATACCATCATCCAACTAACGGCTACGTTTCACCATGTGAGAAACGTTAGCCAATACGTGCGGGGCCTACACGGAAAGTGCCTTATACTCACCTCTGGAAAAAAGAGTGACACACCGGGTTTCGCTACGTTAAAATTGCTTGAAAACTAGGCGGGACCTAGAGGTGCCCTGGGCACCGTCACGGCCGAGAGACAATCTCCCAACATCTGGTTTCGCTCGGTGACAAGTGTTTAAAACACATGCGGGGCCTATGTGGAGAGTACCCAACACTCAACTCCGTGAAACAACACTGTGGGGAAACCACCGTTCAACCTCTATGTGGTTCCTTTGAGGTAGAAGTGTTTGAAAGCCTATGAGAGGCCAACTGGTTAAGTGCCATACCTACGCTCAACGGTGAACAACGACGCTGTGCTAAAACAATAGTTCAACTAACATCCGGTTACACGCATTTAAAATAAGTGTTTGAAAACTATTCAGGGTCTGTGAGGAGAGTGCCCTATGCTCAACTCTGTGACAGAACGCAGTGGGGACACCATCTTCCGACTAACCTGTGTCAGTTTGAAAACCATGAGGAGCTACACCCGAAAGGGACTTACTCTATGAGACGCCCTAGGGAAACCGTCTTTGAAGTAACTTCTCGTTTCACAAACTTACCAGTGTTTGAAAACCCGTGCATGCAAGGCCTGCGCCGAAAGTGCCTATCGTCAACTCTGTGAAACAACACTGTGGGCCTCCACGTTTCAACCAGCCTCTCGTTTCACTTAGTGAGAAGGGTTTGAAAACCTACGCGCGTTCTACGCAACGAGTGCCATATGCTCAACTCTGTAAAGCAACACTGGTGAAACCATCCTTCAAATAGCATCATGGTTCACTGTTAGAAGTGTTTTGAAAACCTATGCGGAGCCTACCCCGAGACTATCTTACACTGCACTCTGGCAAAGACTTTGGGGAAGCCGTCCTTCAACTGGCATCTTACTTCACTATGTCGCATGTGGTTGCAAACCATGCGGCGCCTACAGCCAAAGTGCCATCCATATACTCGACTCTGTGAAACAACACTGTGGGGAAACGGGTTCCACTAACACCTGGTTTCACTACGTTAGAAGTGTGTGAGAAACCCGGCGGGCCCTCTGTCAAACTGCACGTTGCAGGAGCCATCTTTTAGCTAACTAATCTTACATCTCTAAATGGATGGATGGCACGCATGTTATATATATTGTTTGTGTCTGTGTATGTTATTTGTGTGGTGAATGTGGTGTGTATATGGTGTGTCAGTGCTTTGTGGGTGCGGTATGTGTCCTTCTGTGTTGTCCTCAAGTGTCATAGATGTGTTGTGATTGTACTATATCAGCTATGTATGCGCCGCATAGAACGTATGTGCGTGTATGGTCTTTCTATGGCATGTGTGTTTTGTATGTGGTGCACGTGTGGTTTTGCGGTGTGGCATACGGGTGGAGTTTGGGCAGTAAAAGTGTGGTGTGTGTGGCGTGCGTGGTGTCCGTATTCCATAGATGAATGGATTCTCATGGGGTGTGTGTTGTAGATGTGGTGTCTGTGTAGTGTAAGTGCGTTGTGTGCGGTATACGTTTGGCACGTATGTGGGGTATATACGGAGTGTGTTTGTGTGCCATACGTGTGTACGGTGTGTATATGTGTGGTACGTGTATTAGGTGTGGTAAGTAGTGTGTGGAAGATGTCTGTGTGATGTGTGTGGTGACTGGGTGAGGTGTTTGTGTGGTATTCACGTGTCATGCGAGGTATGTGTGTACCCTGTTGTGTGTTCGGGGTAGGAGTGATGTGGCTGTGTGGCATATGTGTCACAGTTGTGTCTCTATGTGCAGTGTGTGTGTCGTGTCCTTGTAGTCGATGCGTAGAGGAGGGAGCATCTGTCTTCCGTATACGTGGCGTAGGTTTGGGGAGTGGGGTGTGTATGTGGAGGGTGTATGCGTGGTATACGAGCAGTGGTTTGTTTGGAAACTGTGTGCTGTATATGTGTTGAGTGTGGTAATACTGTGCGAGCGTGATAACTGTGGGTGTGTGGGGCATGTGTGATGTGTGTTGGATATGTCTGTGGCATATGCAAGGTGAGTGAGTGTGTGGTGAGCATGTGGTGTGTGTGATGTATGCACGGGTAGACGGTGTGTGTGTCACGCAGGTGTTGTGTGTCGTAGGAAGGTGGCCAATGCGGCGTGCCAGGTGTGTGGAATGTGCAGGGTGTGCGTGTATGTGTGTTACAAGTGTCTTGAGTGTATTGCACGGGTGGCCGTGTGTGGTGTGTTTTCCTTAAATGCTTTGGGTTTGTGTGTTGTGTGTTTGCGTAGTGTGGTATGTGTGATATATGTGTGGGTTTCCGTGTAAATTCGTGTCTTGTGTAGGTTGCACGTTAGTTGAAAGTGCACTTTGACAGAGTTGATTGAGTATATGGCACTTTCCACATAGTCCCCGCCTAGGTTTTCAACCACTTCTAACTCAGTGAAACAAGATGTTAGCAACACGATGGGTTTTCCCCCACAGTGTTATCCCACAGAGTTGAGTGTATGGCACGTTCGTCGTCGTTCCCAGCGGTTTTTCAAACGCTTCTAACAGGGAGAAACAAGACGCTAGTTGAAAGACGGTTTCCCCAAAGTGCCGCTTTGACAGAGCTGAACATACGGCACTTTCTCTCTGCACAGTCCCTGAATAATTTTTCAAACCCTTCTAACTTAGTGAAACTAGATGTTAGTTCAAAGGATGCTCTCCCACCGTGTTGGTTCCCAGAGATGAGTGTATGGCAGTGACCTTGGAGGCCCTGCATAGGTTCTCACAACTTCCAACTTGGTGAGACACGTTAGTTGAAAGATGCTTTCTCCACAGGAGTCTTTTGCGATGGCTGGTATATGTGACTTTCCACATCCTTCCCTGCATAGGTGGCCAAACCCTTCTCACGTAGTGAAACGACAGGCTAGTAGTTACAAGATATTTTCCCCACGGTGTTGTATCACAGGGTTTGAGTGTATACTCAAACAGGGCACTTACCCTGTAGGCCCCGCGTAGGTTTTCAAACAGTTCTCACTGAGCGAAACCACATATTAGGTGAAAGCTGGTCTCGCTACAGGGTTGTTTCGCAGGATTGGGTATACGGCCCTTTCCGCATGGGCCCGCCTAAGTTTTTCAAACACTTCTAACTTAGAGAAACCAGATGCGAGTTGAAAGATGGTTTCTCCACAGTATGTGTCCTCTGAATCGAGAATTCCGAGGAACTCGAGAATTCCGTTGAAGGCGAATCTTCGTTCCCAGGAGTTTCTCGAACACTTCTAACATGGTGAAATAAGATGGTAGTGGAAAGATGGTTACCCCAAAAGCCGCTTGACAGAGTGGAGTGTATGACACTTTCCGCCTTAGCCCCCACAGGTTTGCCAACACTTCTTACTTAGTGAAACAAGATGTGAGTGGAAAGATGGTTTCCCGGCAGTGTTGTTTCACAGGGTTGAGGGTATGGCACTTTCCTTCTAGGCCCCACGTGGGTTTTCCAACACTTCCACGTTAGTGGAGCCAGAGGTGAGTGGAAAGATGGTTTCCGTAGGGTGCAGATTGACTGAGTTGTGTACATGACACTTCACTCTCCACACAGCCCCCTCCCCCCCCCCCATAGGTGTTCCAACACCTCCCACTTTGTGACACCAGATGTTAGGTGAAAGATGGTTTCTCCACAGGATTCTTTCACAGCGGCTGGTGTATGTCACTTTCCACATCGTTCCCCACATAGGTTTTCAAACTCTTCTAACCTAGCGATTGCTACAAGCTGTTAGTTGAATGTTGGTTTCCCCAGAGTGAAGTCTGACGGAGTACATGGAACTTGACGCGTAGTCCCCGCGCAGGTTTTCAAGCCCTTGGAACTGAGTGAATCTAGGTGTCAGCTAAAAGATGGAGTCCTCAGAGTGTGCCTTCACGCGGGTGACTCTACGGCACCTACCTTGCAGGCCCCGTGCCGTTGTCAGACAGCTCTCTTTTAGTGCAGCAAGATATTAGGAGAAAGACCGTTTCGCCACACCGTGTTTCACATGATGGAGTGTAAGGGCACCTTTTTCTACGCAAGCCACCGTAGGTTCGCAAACACTTGGACCTGAGTGAAATGAGATGCTAGCTGAAAGATGGTTTCTCCACAGGGTGGAGGGTGACTTTCCGCGTCGTTCTCCGCATAGGATTTCAAACAATGCCAACCCGGTGATACAAGATGTTCCTGGAAAGATGGTTTCCCCAAATGTGCAGCTGCACAAAGGTGAGCGTATGGCACTTTCAATAGAGGCCTCCCATCACGGTTCCGCCTCTTCTCACGTAGGGAAAGGAGACGTTAGCTGAAAGGTGTTTCCTCGCCCCCGCCCCCGCCCCCCACGGTTTTGTTTCACACGGTCGAGGACAGAGCACTTGCCGTGTACGTCTGCATACGCTTTCAAACTCTTGCAACTTAGTCAAACAAGATGTCAGCTGAGAGATGGTGTCTCTGCAGGACTCTTTCAGAGTATCGAGTACGCGTCACTTTCCACATCGTGCCCCGCATAGGTTTTCAAACGCTTCTGACTTAGTGATGCAAGATGTCAGTTGAAGGGCGGTTTCCCCGAAGGGCAAACCTTTGACAGAGTTGAGGGGCACGCGCCGCATAAAGCCCCCACAGGCTTCACACGCTTCTTACCTGGTGAAACCCAATGTAGTTGAAAGACGGTTTCCCCAACAGTGTTGTTTCACAGCGCTGAGGGTCCAGGCCCCACATGGGATTGCAAACACTTCCAAGTTGGTGGAAGCAGAGGAGAGTGGAAAGCGTTTCTCCAAAGTGCAGTTTGCCCGAGTCGAGTATATGGCACCTTCCACTGAGGCCCCACGATAGGCGTTTGCTCAAACGCTGGTCTAACTTAGCGATGCAAGATGTTCCTTCCCAGAGCAGAGTTTGTGGCACTGACCTTACGTGTGGGCGCCGCATAGGTTTTCAAACAGTTCTCCCTCAGTGAGCCAAGATGTTAGTTGCAAGATGGCTTCTCCACAGGACTTTCTCACAATGCCGAGTAAATGTCACTTGCCCCTTCTTTGCCCGCAGAGGATCTCCGGCAAATCTAACCTAGTGACGCGGGATGTTATTTGAAAGGTGGTTTCCCCAAAGTGCCTCTTGACAGAGTCGCGTATATGGCACCTTCGTCATAGGCCCCGAATGCGTTTTCAGACACCTCTGCCCAGTGCAACGTGATGTCAGCCCACAGTATTCTCTCCCACTGTCGAGTATATGTCACTTTCCCCCTGGCTCCCCACAGAGGGTTTCAAACACTTCTACGTTAGTGATGCAAGCTGTTAGCCAGAAGATGGCTCCTGCAATGTGCAGTGTGACAGTGCTCTGTATATATATATATATATATATATGTTTATGTATATATATGTGTATATAAGTATATATATGTATATGTATATATGTATATATACATACATACGGCACTTTGTGCTTAGGCCCCGACGGGTTTCTCAAGCACTTCCAACTTAATGAAACCACGTGGTAGTTGAAACGGTCTCCCTCCCCACAGTGTTGTTTCACAGAGTTGAGTATATGGCACTTTCGCTGTAGGCCCCGCGCGAACGGTTTGCAGCCACAGCTAACAAACATAGTGAGCGAGCGAAGTAAGCTGTTAGTTGAAGGACGGCTTCTCCGCCCTCCCCCCTCCCCACACACACACCCCAGGTGTTGTTTGACAGAGTGGGGTGTCTCATCCTTTCGGTGTGAGCTCCGCATAGCTTTTCAGACACGTCCAACAAGGGAACCCAGGTGCTCTTCGAAGGATGGTTTCACCCCGGTGTTGTTTTACAGAGTTGAGCACATGGCACTTTCTGCGTCGGAAGCCCCTCGTTTCTGAAACTCTTCTCAGTAAGGGAAACGAGAGGTGTGTTGAAAGGTGGCGTCTCCACGGTGTTGTTTCACAGAGTTGACGCTACGGCACTTTCGTCGCAGGTCCCGCATGGGTCTTGAAGCCCTTGTCACTTTGGGAAACGAGCTGTTATTGGAAAAGTGGTTTCCCCCCAGTGTCTCACAGAGTTGAGGGTAGGGCCCTTGCCGCGTAGACCCCCCCCCCCCAACAGTTTCCAAACACTCTTAAGTTAGTGAAACCAGGTGTTAGTTGAGTGCTCGTTTCAGCACACCATCGTTTCTCACGGTTGAGTAGACGGCACTCAACCGTTAGGCTTCTCGTAGGTTTTCAAACCCTTCTACCCTAGAGAAACCACATGGCAGTAGAAGGGCGGTTTCCCCACAGTGTTGTTTCCTAGAGTTGAGAGCGCACGGTCCCGTGCGCTAGGCGCCTGCGAGCCTTTTGAAACACCTGTGGCTTAGTGCAACCAGATGCTAAGAGACAGATTGTGTCCGCACAGCATCGTCTCACAGGGTTCAGTATATGGCACTCTCGTTGTAGGCCCCGCAACGTTTGGAGCCACGTCTACCTTAGCGAAGTGAGATGTCAGTGGAACGACGGCTTTCACCAAGTGTTATTTGCCAGAGCGCAGCGTGAGATACTTTCGGGCTAGGCTCCGCGTGGCTTTCCAAACACTTCTAACGAGGGAACCCAGATGCTGTTTGAAGGAGGGTTTCACCTCAGTGTTGTTTTACAGAGTTGCGCACAGGGCCCTCTCTGCGTAGTACCCACGTAGGTTTTCGAACCCTTCTCACTAAGCGAAACGAGCGGTTAGGTGAAACGTGGAGACCCACAGTGTTGTCTCACAGAGTTGAGTGTACGGCATTTTCCGCATAGGCCCTGCATAGGTTGTCAAACACTTCTCGCTTTGTGAAACGAGATGGGATTGGAAAGATGGTTTCCCCCGCAGCGTCTCAGAGAGTTGAGTATACGGCAGGTTCGTCGTAGTCTCCGGATGCTTTCTCAAACACTTCCAACTTAGTGAAACCCCGTGGTACTTGGAAGACGCTTTCCCCACAAGGTTGTGTCACAGAGTTGAGTGTACGTCACTTTCTACGTAAGCCTCCATAGGCTTTCAAACACGTCTGCCTTAGTGAACTGAGATGTTAGTTGAAAGGTGTTTTCCCCACCGTGTTGTTCCCCATAGCCGAGTATATGGCACTCAACGTCCACGTCCGCATACGTTTTCAAACTCTTCTAACTTAGGCAAACAAGGTGTTAGTTGAAAGATGGTTTCTCCACGGTATGTTTTCACAGAGTCGAGGACATGGCACTTTCCTCATGGTTCCTAGCAACGTTTTTCACGTACGTCTCACATGGTGAAACAAGATATTAGTTGGAAGATGGTTTCCCTAAAAACTGACAGTGGAGCAGATGGCACTTTCCGCCTCAGCACCCCCCCCCCCCCCGCAAGTTTCGAAACACTCCTACAAAATGAACCCAGATGTTATTTGAAGGACGGTTTCACCACAGTCGTGTTGCGCAGAGTTGAGCACATTTCTTTGTAGCACTGGCATAGGTTTTCAACCACTTCGAAGTGAAGAGCAGTTAGCTGCAACATGGATTCACCACAGTGTTGTGTCACCGAGTTGAGTGCATGGTCTACGCGCCTAGGTCCCGTGTGTCTTCTCAGACACTTACTTGTAACCTAGTGAAACCAGAGGCTAGGAGAAAGACTCTTTCCCCCCACAGTGCTGTTTCACAGAGTTGAGTATATGGCACTCTCGGACTAGGCCCCACATGGTTTGCATCTACATCTAACATAGTGAATTAAAATGTGAGTTGGAGGACGGCTTCCCCAGGTGTTGTTTGACAGAGTGGAGTGTATGATTCTTGCGGTGTAGGCTCTGCATAAGTTTTCAAACACTTCTAACAGGGGAGCCCAGGCGGTATTTGAAAGGGTGGTCTCCGCACCGTGTTGTTTTACAGAGTTGGGCACATGGCACTTTCTACGTAGAACCGCATACGGTTCTCAAACACTTCTAAGTGAAACGAGAGGTTAGTTGAAAGGTGGAGTCCCCACAGTGTTGTTTCACAGAGTGGACCCGGTGGCCCCTTCGGCGCAGGCCCTACATGGGTTTTCAAACGCTTGTAACTTTGTGAAATGAGATGTTAGTTGAAAGATGGTTTCTCTACCGTGTCTCACAGAGTTGAGTTTGTGGCGCTTTCGGTGTCATCCCCGCGTGGTTTTCAAACACTTCTAACTTACTGAAACAACATGTTAGTTGGAAGAGGGTTTCCCCGACTGTGTTGCGTCTCGGAGTTGAAAATATGGCACTTTCCTCGTAGACCCTGGATAGTTTTCAAACAGGCTCGAAGCAGGGAAACCAGATGTTAGTTGAAAGATCGTTTTGCCACACCATTGTCTCTCACAGTCGAGTCCATGCCACTTAACCGTTAGGCTTCCCATGGGTTTTCAAAGACTTCTACCTTAGGGAAACCAGATGGTAGTTGAACGCAGTTGCACTACGCGCAGTGAGAAGGTAATTGAAAGGTCGTTTCACCCCAGTGTTGTTTGATTGAGTGGCGCGTATGGCGCTAGCCACATGGGCCCCGCATGTGTTTTCAAAAAGACTTGTAAGCGTGAAACCAGAGAGTAGTTGAACGATCCTTTCACCACGCTGGTACTCACACAGTTGAGTATAGGGCACCTTGCGATTAGGCAATCCTATGAGGGCATAGGATTGCCACACACTGCTCCCTTAGAGAAACCAGCTGGTAGTTGAAGACCGTTTTCCCACAGCGTTGCTTCACAGAGTTGAGTATATGGCACGGTCTTCATAGGCCCCTCAGGGGTTTCAAACACTTGTAACTTAGTGGTCCAGTTTTTAGTTAAAAGTCAGTTTCTCCCGTGTTGTTTCACAGAGTTGAGCGTACGGTGGGTGCTATGCACCTAAGCCCCCTCCCCCCGTCTTTTCAAACCCTTGTAACGTCGCGAATCCAGATGCTCGGAGAAAGACTGTGTCACCATAGTGTCTGTGCTCGGAGTTGAGCGTATGGCACTTTCGTTGTGGGCCCCGCATGGTTTTCAAACACATCGACCTTAGGGAAATAAGATGTGAGTTGGAGGACGGCTTCCTCCAAGTGTTGTCTGACACAGCGCAATGTAAGATAGGCTCGGTGTAGCCGCCGCATGGCATTTCAAACACGTCTGACAAGGGAACCCAGGTGATATGTGGGGGATGGTATCACCACGCTGTTGTTTTACAGAGTTGAGCATATGGCACTCTGCGTAGTCCCTGCATAGGTCTTCAAACACTTGGAACTTAGCGCACCAAGCTGTTAGTTGAAAGAGGGTTTCTCCACAGGATCCTCTACAGTGTCCTGTACATGTCACTCTCCACGTCGTTCCCCACATAGACCTTCACAGACTTCTACGCGACACGACACGTTTCATTGACAGGCTATTTCCACAAAGTGCATTTTGACAGAGTTGAGGATGTGGCGCTTTCACCATAAGCCCTGCATTGATTTTCCAACACGTCGAACCTAGCGAAACAAGATGGTAGTTGAACGATTGTTTTCATTGCACTGCTGCTTCACGGAATCGAGTGGATGGCACTTTCATGTATCCCAAGCACAGGTTTCCAAACACTTGAACCTCAGTGAAACCAGATGTTAGTCGAACAGTGGTCTCCTCACAGAGTTGTGTGTATGGGCACCTTGCGCAGGCCACTCAAGTGTTTCTAAACACTTCAGACTCTGTGAAACCAGGTATTAGTTGAAAGACGGTTGCCCCACAGTGTTGTTTCACGGGGAGATGGGTATTTAGCACCTTCCGCTTAGGCCCCTCATAGGTTTTCAAACACTTCCACCTTAGCGTAAGGGGCTGTTACTTGAACGGTGGTTTCCCCCGCAACGTATCAGACAGGTGCGTATGTGGCACTTTTGACGTCGCCCCCCCGCATGGGTGTTCAAGCACACTAAGTTAGCGAAACCAGATGTCAACTGATAGAGGTTTGCACCACACAAACGTTTCACAGGGTTGAGTACCGGGCACTTGGGCTGGAGTCCCCGCATGAGCTTCTAGCCACTTCTAGTGTCGTGAAACAAGACATTAGTTGAAAGATGCGTTGTTTGCCAGAGTTGACTACGTGGCACTTTTATGCATAGGTTTTGGAACACGCCTGGCAACGTGAAACCGTTAAGTTAGTTGAAAGACGGTTTCCCCACAGCAGTTTTTAGAGTCGAGTATATGTCACTTTCCCCATAGTCCCCAGTGTATGTTCTAAAGCAGTCCTGACAGTGGAACAAGTTGTTAATGGAAAGATTGTTCTCCCACGATATTGTTTCACAGAGTGGAGTGTATGGCACCTTCCCCTAGGTGCCTCATAGGTTTTTAAGCTTTCCTAAATTTCTGAAATCAGACGGTAGTTGAAAGAGGTTTTCACCCCAGTGTTGTCTCAGAGAGTTGAGTATACGGCACTTTCCTCATAGACCCGGCACAGGGTTTCAAGTACTTCTGTTAGCGAAACAAGATATTAGTTGAAAGACCGTTTCTCCATAATACCCTTTCGCACAATCAAGTGTATGCCACTTTCATCGTAATTCCCCGAAAATGTTGACAGAAACTTCTAACGGTGGAACAAGATGTTAGTTGAAGGATGGTTTCACCACACTGTTGTTTCACGGAGCGGAGTGATGGCGCTTTCCGTATGGTTGCCCGCGTGGGTTTTCTAACACTTACAAAGTAGTGACATCAAATGGTAGTCGAAAGATGGTTTCACCACAGTGTTGTCTCACAGAGTGGAGGATATGGCGCTTCTCTCACAGTTGCTCGCGTACGTTTTCCATCCCGTCCAAATTAGTGAAACGGAATGTTTCTTGAAAGAGGGTTCCCCAAAGTGTTGTTGTTTCCCATATTTGAGTATAAGGCACTTTCCCTGTAGGTGTCGCATAGGTGGTTTTCAAACTCTTCCAGCCTTGTGCAACAAGAGGTTAGTTAGTTGACTGAGGGTTTGAGCAGACTCTTGTGCAGAGTTGAGTGTATGGCACTTTCCGCATGGGCTCCGCATAGGTTTCAAAGATGTTTTTAATCGTAGGGATACCAGATGTCAGTCGAAAGACGTTTCATACCGTCGTGCATACGGCAGTTTCGGTGTTGGCCCCGCATGGGTCTTCAAACACGTCTACCTTGGTGAAACCCGACGTTAGTGGATAGATGGTTTCACCACACGGTTGTTTCCCAGGGTTGGGTGCATGGCACATTCGGTGTAGGCCCCACATGGGTCTTCAAACTAAGAGGGGTCTAATGTACTGAAACAGGAGGCGGGTTGAAAGACGGTTTCCGCACAGTGTTATTTGCCAGACTCGAGTATATGACACTTTATTCGTAGGCCCCACATAGGTTGTCGGATACCTCCAACAGAGTGAGACCCGATGGTAGTTGAAGGATGGTTTCTCCACGGTAAGATTTCAGCGTGGAGTGCATCTCGTTTTCCTCATAGGTTTTCAAACACTTCTCAGCGAAGCAAGATGCTAGTTGGTAAACGGCTTATTTATGAAACGTGTCACGTACCTAACGCGGTGTAAGATCACTGCGCGGAAACTTCTTTCAACTAACAACTTGTTCCGCAAAGTTAGAAGTGTGGGCATCCTAGGCATAGAAGTAACAAGGAAAGTGCACTTCGCTCACTTTGTCAACAGGATCGTTGTAGACAAACCACTTTTCAAATAACATCTGGTTTAACTAAGTGGGAAGTGTTTGCAAACGCTTGCGGGGCCGCAAAGACACTGCCCTGTACTCAGCGCTGTGACACACCAGTGTGGTGATGCCTTAGGCCAACTAACGTGTGCTTTTCAAGTGTTTGAAAACCCATGTGGGGACGAAACGGAAAGCGCCATAGGCTGAAGTGTATGAAACACTGTGGGGGAAACCACCTTCCAACTAAAATCCTGTTTCAGTATGTTGGAAGCGTTTGCAAACCTCTGCGGGGCTTAGGCGGAAATGCCTCCACGCAGCTCTGTGAAACAACCACGGGGAAAGAGTCTTTCACCTAACATGAGGTTTCGCTAAGTGAGAACTCTTTGAACACCTATGCGGGGCCTACAGGGTAAGGGACCACAGAGTCACCTCCGTGAAACAACACCGTGGGGGAAACCGACTTTCAAGTAACATCTATCTATCTGATTTCCCAGAGTGAGAAGTGTTTGAAAACCCATGCAGGGCCTGGGCGGAGAGGGCCCGTACGCTCAACTCCGTGACAAAACACTGTGGGGTATCCAGCTTGCGACTTACCTCTTGTTTCGCCAAGTAGAATAGGAAAGCCTAGGTGGGTCCTACGGGGAAAGTGCCACGCACTCAACTCTGTGAAACAGAAACGTGTGAGGGAAACATCTTTCCACTCTCATCTTGTTTCACCAAGTTAACAATGTTTCAAAGCAACTGCAGCCACCCACAGCGAGTGTGCCTTATACTCAATACCATGAAACACTCTAGGGAAATCTTTCTCCCATCGTCTTATTCATTAAGTTTGAAGCGTTTGGACACCTATGCGGAGCCTAGGTGGAAAGTTCTATGTACTCAACTCTACCAGGCCGCACTTGAGGGAAACTATCTTTCAACTAACATCTTGTTTCACTTAAGTCACAAGTGTTTGAGGAAACACTGCAGGCCCCTACCCCGACCAGTGCCTTGTACCTAACTTTAGGAAGTACCGTGGGGATACCATCATCCAACTAACGGCTACGTTTCACCATGTGAGAAACGTTAGCCAATACGTGCGGGGCCTACACGGAAAGTGCCTTATACTCACCTCTGGAAAAAAGAGTGACACACCGGGTTTCGCTACGTTAAAATTGCTTGAAAACTAGGCGGGACCTAGAGGTGCCCTGGGCACCGTCACGGCCGAGAGACAATCTCCCAACATCTGGTTTCGCTCGGTGACAAGTGTTTAAAACACATGCGGGGCCTATGTGGAGAGTACCCAACACTCAACTCCGTGAAACAACACTGTGGGGAAACCACCGTTCAACCTCTATGTGGTTCCTTTGAGGTAGAAGTGTTTGAAAGCCTATGAGAGGCCAACTGGTTAAGTGCCATACCTACGCTCAACGGTGAACAACGACGCTGTGCTAAAACAATAGTTCAACTAACATCCGGTTACACGCATTTAAAATAAGTGTTTGAAAACTATTCAGGGTCTGTGAGGAGAGTGCCCTATGCTCAACTCTGTGACAGAACGCAGTGGGGACACCATCTTCCGACTAACCTGTGTCAGTTTGAAAACCATGAGGAGCTACACCCGAAAGGGACTTACTCTATGAGACGCCCTAGGGAAACCGTCTTTGAAGTAACTTCTCGTTTCACAAACTTACCAGTGTTTGAAAACCCGTGCATGCAAGGCCTGCGCCGAAAGTGCCTATCGTCAACTCTGTGAAACAACACTGTGGGCCTCCACGTTTCAACCAGCCTCTCGTTTCACTTAGTGAGAAGGGTTTGAAAACCTACGCGCGTTCTACGCAACGAGTGCCATATGCTCAACTCTGTAAAGCAACACTGGTGAAACCATCCTTCAAATAGCATCATGGTTCACTGTTAGAAGTGTTTTGAAAACCTATGCGGAGCCTACCCCGAGACTATCTTACACTGCACTCTGGCAAAGACTTTGGGGAAGCCGTCCTTCAACTGGCATCTTACTTCACTATGTCGCATGTGGTTGCAAACCATGCGGCGCCTACAGCCAAAGTGCCATCCATATACTCGACTCTGTGAAACAACACTGTGGGGAAACGGGTTCCACTAACACCTGGTTTCACTACGTTAGAAGTGTGTGAGAAACCCGGCGGGCCCTCTGTCAAACTGCACGTTGCAGGAGCCATCTTTTAGCTAACTAATCTTACATCTCTAAATGGATGGATGGCACGCATGTTATATATATTGTTTGTGTCTGTGTATGTTATTTGTGTGGTGAATGTGGTGTGTATATGGTGTGTCAGTGCTTTGTGGGTGCGGTATGTGTCCTTCTGTGTTGTCCTCAAGTGTCATAGATGTGTTGTGATTGTACTATATCAGCTATGTATGCGCCGCATAGAACGTATGTGCGTGTATGGTCTTTCTATGGCATGTGTGTTTTGTATGTGGTGCACGTGTGGTTTTGCGGTGTGGCATACGGGTGGAGTTTGGGCAGTAAAAGTGTGGTGTGTGTGGCGTGCGTGGTGTCCGTATTCCATAGATGAATGGATTCTCATGGGGTGTGTGTTGTAGATGTGGTGTCTGTGTAGTGTAAGTGCGTTGTGTGCGGTATACGTTTGGCACGTATGTGGGGTATATACGGAGTGTGTTTGTGTGCCATACGTGTGTACGGTGTGTATATGTGTGGTACGTGTATTAGGTGTGGTAAGTAGTGTGTGGAAGATGTCTGTGTGATGTGTGTGGTGACTGGGTGAGGTGTTTGTGTGGTATTCACGTGTCATGCGAGGTATGTGTGTACCCTGTTGTGTGTTCGGGGTAGGAGTGATGTGGCTGTGTGGCATATGTGTCACAGTTGTGTCTCTATGTGCAGTGTGTGTGTCGTGTCCTTGTAGTCGATGCGTAGAGGAGGGAGCATCTGTCTTCCGTATACGTGGCGTAGGTTTGGGGAGTGGGGTGTGTATGTGGAGGGTGTATGCGTGGTATACGAGCAGTGGTTTGTTTGGAAACTGTGTGCTGTATATGTGTTGAGTGTGGTAATACTGTGCGAGCGTGATAACTGTGGGTGTGTGGGGCATGTGTGATGTGTGTTGGATATGTCTGTGGCATATGCAAGGTGAGTGAGTGTGTGGTGAGCATGTGGTGTGTGTGATGTATGCACGGGTAGACGGTGTGTGTGTCACGCAGGTGTTGTGTGTCGTAGGAAGGTGGCCAATGCGGCGTGCCAGGTGTGTGGAATGTGCAGGGTGTGCGTGTATGTGTGTTACAAGTGTCTTGAGTGTATTGCACGGGTGGCCGTGTGTGGTGTGTTTTCCTTAAATGCTTTGGGTTTGTGTGTTGTGTGTTTGCGTAGTGTGGTATGTGTGATATATGTGTGGGTTTCCGTGTAAATTCGTGTCTTGTGTAGGTTGCACGTTAGTTGAAAGTGCACTTTGACAGAGTTGATTGAGTATATGGCACTTTCCACATAGTCCCCGCCTAGGTTTTCAACCACTTCTAACTCAGTGAAACAAGATGTTAGCAACACGATGGGTTTTCCCCCACAGTGTTATCCCACAGAGTTGAGTGTATGGCACGTTCGTCGTCGTTCCCAGCGGTTTTTCAAACGCTTCTAACAGGGAGAAACAAGACGCTAGTTGAAAGACGGTTTCCCCAAAGTGCCGCTTTGACAGAGCTGAACATACGGCACTTTCTCTCTGCACAGTCCCTGAATAATTTTTCAAACCCTTCTAACTTAGTGAAACTAGATGTTAGTTCAAAGGATGCTCTCCCACCGTGTTGGTTCCCAGAGATGAGTGTATGGCAGTGACCTTGGAGGCCCTGCATAGGTTCTCACAACTTCCAACTTGGTGAGACACGTTAGTTGAAAGATGCTTTCTCCACAGGAGTCTTTTGCGATGGCTGGTATATGTGACTTTCCACATCCTTCCCTGCATAGGTGGCCAAACCCTTCTCACGTAGTGAAACGACAGGCTAGTAGTTACAAGATATTTTCCCCACGGTGTTGTATCACAGGGTTTGAGTGTATACTCAAACAGGGCACTTACCCTGTAGGCCCCGCGTAGGTTTTCAAACAGTTCTCACTGAGCGAAACCACATATTAGGTGAAAGCTGGTCTCGCTACAGGGTTGTTTCGCAGGATTGGGTATACGGCCCTTTCCGCATGGGCCCGCCTAAGTTTTTCAAACACTTCTAACTTAGAGAAACCAGATGCGAGTTGAAAGATGGTTTCTCCACAGTATGTGTCCTCTGAATCGAGAATTCCGAGGAACTCGAGAATTCCGTTGAAGGCGAATCTTCGTTCCCAGGAGTTTCTCGAACACTTCTAACATGGTGAAATAAGATGGTAGTGGAAAGATGGTTACCCCAAAAGCCGCTTGACAGAGTGGAGTGTATGACACTTTCCGCCTTAGCCCCCACAGGTTTGCCAACACTTCTTACTTAGTGAAACAAGATGTGAGTGGAAAGATGGTTTCCCGGCAGTGTTGTTTCACAGGGTTGAGGGTATGGCACTTTCCTTCTAGGCCCCACGTGGGTTTTCCAACACTTCCACGTTAGTGGAGCCAGAGGTGAGTGGAAAGATGGTTTCCGTAGGGTGCAGATTGACTGAGTTGTGTACATGACACTTCACTCTCCACACAGCCCCCTCCCCCCCCCCCATAGGTGTTCCAACACCTCCCACTTTGTGACACCAGATGTTAGGTGAAAGATGGTTTCTCCACAGGATTCTTTCACAGCGGCTGGTGTATGTCACTTTCCACATCGTTCCCCACATAGGTTTTCAAACTCTTCTAACCTAGCGATTGCTACAAGCTGTTAGTTGAATGTTGGTTTCCCCAGAGTGAAGTCTGACGGAGTACATGGAACTTGACGCGTAGTCCCCGCGCAGGTTTTCAAGCCCTTGGAACTGAGTGAATCTAGGTGTCAGCTAAAAGATGGAGTCCTCAGAGTGTGCCTTCACGCGGGTGACTCTACGGCACCTACCTTGCAGGCCCCGTGCCGTTGTCAGACAGCTCTCTTTTAGTGCAGCAAGATATTAGGAGAAAGACCGTTTCGCCACACCGTGTTTCACATGATGGAGTGTAAGGGCACCTTTTTCTACGCAAGCCACCGTAGGTTCGCAAACACTTGGACCTGAGTGAAATGAGATGCTAGCTGAAAGATGGTTTCTCCACAGGGTGGAGGGTGACTTTCCGCGTCGTTCTCCGCATAGGATTTCAAACAATGCCAACCCGGTGATACAAGATGTTCCTGGAAAGATGGTTTCCCCAAATGTGCAGCTGCACAAAGGTGAGCGTATGGCACTTTCAATAGAGGCCTCCCATCACGGTTCCGCCTCTTCTCACGTAGGGAAAGGAGACGTTAGCTGAAAGGTGTTTCCTCGCCCCCGCCCCCGCCCCCCACGGTTTTGTTTCACACGGTCGAGGACAGAGCACTTGCCGTGTACGTCTGCATACGCTTTCAAACTCTTGCAACTTAGTCAAACAAGATGTCAGCTGAGAGATGGTGTCTCTGCAGGACTCTTTCAGAGTATCGAGTACGCGTCACTTTCCACATCGTGCCCCGCATAGGTTTTCAAACGCTTCTGACTTAGTGATGCAAGATGTCAGTTGAAGGGCGGTTTCCCCGAAGGGCAAACCTTTGACAGAGTTGAGGGGCACGCGCCGCATAAAGCCCCCACAGGCTTCACACGCTTCTTACCTGGTGAAACCCAATGTAGTTGAAAGACGGTTTCCCCAACAGTGTTGTTTCACAGCGCTGAGGGTCCAGGCCCCACATGGGATTGCAAACACTTCCAAGTTGGTGGAAGCAGAGGAGAGTGGAAAGCGTTTCTCCAAAGTGCAGTTTGCCCGAGTCGAGTATATGGCACCTTCCACTGAGGCCCCACGATAGGCGTTTGCTCAAACGCTGGTCTAACTTAGCGATGCAAGATGTTCCTTCCCAGAGCAGAGTTTGTGGCACTGACCTTACGTGTGGGCGCCGCATAGGTTTTCAAACAGTTCTCCCTCAGTGAGCCAAGATGTTAGTTGCAAGATGGCTTCTCCACAGGACTTTCTCACAATGCCGAGTAAATGTCACTTGCCCCTTCTTTGCCCGCAGAGGATCTCCGGCAAATCTAACCTAGTGACGCGGGATGTTATTTGAAAGGTGGTTTCCCCAAAGTGCCTCTTGACAGAGTCGCGTATATGGCACCTTCGTCATAGGCCCCGAATGCGTTTTCAGACACCTCTGCCCAGTGCAACGTGATGTCAGCCCACAGTATTCTCTCCCACTGTCGAGTATATGTCACTTTCCCCCTGGCTCCCCACAGAGGGTTTCAAACACTTCTACGTTAGTGATGCAAGCTGTTAGCCAGAAGATGGCTCCTGCAATGTGCAGTGTGACAGTGCTCTGTATATATATATATATATATATATATGTTTATGTATATATATGTGTATATAAGTATATATATGTATATGTATATATGTATATATACATACATACGGCACTTTGTGCTTAGGCCCCGACGGGTTTCTCAAGCACTTCCAACTTAATGAAACCACGTGGTAGTTGAAACGGTCTCCCTCCCCACAGTGTTGTTTCACAGAGTTGAGTATATGGCACTTTCGCTGTAGGCCCCGCGCGAACGGTTTGCAGCCACAGCTAACAAACATAGTGAGCGAGCGAAGTAAGCTGTTAGTTGAAGGACGGCTTCTCCGCCCTCCCCCCTCCCCACACACACACCCCAGGTGTTGTTTGACAGAGTGGGGTGTCTCATCCTTTCGGTGTGAGCTCCGCATAGCTTTTCAGACACGTCCAACAAGGGAACCCAGGTGCTCTTCGAAGGATGGTTTCACCCCGGTGTTGTTTTACAGAGTTGAGCACATGGCACTTTCTGCGTCGGAAGCCCCTCGTTTCTGAAACTCTTCTCAGTAAGGGAAACGAGAGGTGTGTTGAAAGGTGGCGTCTCCACGGTGTTGTTTCACAGAGTTGACGCTACGGCACTTTCGTCGCAGGTCCCGCATGGGTCTTGAAGCCCTTGTCACTTTGGGAAACGAGCTGTTATTGGAAAAGTGGTTTCCCCCCAGTGTCTCACAGAGTTGAGGGTAGGGCCCTTGCCGCGTAGACCCCCCCCCCCCAACAGTTTCCAAACACTCTTAAGTTAGTGAAACCAGGTGTTAGTTGAGTGCTCGTTTCAGCACACCATCGTTTCTCACGGTTGAGTAGACGGCACTCAACCGTTAGGCTTCTCGTAGGTTTTCAAACCCTTCTACCCTAGAGAAACCACATGGCAGTAGAAGGGCGGTTTCCCCACAGTGTTGTTTCCTAGAGTTGAGAGCGCACGGTCCCGTGCGCTAGGCGCCTGCGAGCCTTTTGAAACACCTGTGGCTTAGTGCAACCAGATGCTAAGAGACAGATTGTGTCCGCACAGCGTCGTCTCACAGGGTTCAGTATATGGCACTCTCGTTGTAGGCCCCGCAACGTTTGGAGCCACGTCTACCTTAGCGAAGTGAGATGTCAGTGGAACGACGGCTTTCACCAAGTGTTATTTGCCAGAGCGCAGCGTGAGATACTTTTGGGCTAGGCTCCGCGTGGCTTTCCAAACACTTCTAACGAGGGAACCCAGATGCTGTTTGAAGGAGGGTTTCACCTCAGTGTTGTTTTACAGAGTTGCGCACAGGGCCCTCTCTGCGTAGTACCCACGTAGGTTTTCGAACCCTTCTCACTAAGCGAAACGAGCGGTTAGGTGAAATGTGGAGACCCACAGTGTTGTCTCACAGAGTTGAGTGTACGGCATTTTCCGCATAGGCCCTGCATAGGTTGTCAAACACTTCTCGCTTTGTGAAACGAGATGGGATTGGAAAGATGGTTTCCCCCGCAGCGTCTCAGAGAGTTGAGTATACGGCAGGTTCGTCGTAGTCTCCGGATGCTTTCTCAAACACTTCCAACTTAGTGAAACCCCGTGGTACTTGGAAGACGCTTTCCCCACAAGGTTGTGTCACAGAGTTGAGTGTACGTCACTTTCTACGTAAGCCTCCATAGGCTTTCAAACACGTCTGCCTTAGTGAACTGAGATGTTAGTTGAAAGGTGTTTTCCCCACCGTGTTGTTCCCCATAGCCGAGTATATGGCACTCAACGTCCACGTCCGCATACGTTTTCAAACTCTTCTAACTTAGGCAAACAAGGTGTTAGTTGAAAGATGGTTTCTCCACGGTATGTTTTCACAGAGTCGAGGACATGGCACTTTCCTCATGGTTCCTAGCAACGTTTTTCACGTACGTCTCACATGGTGAAACAAGATATTAGTTGGAAGATGGTTTCCCTAAAAACTGACAGTGGAGCAGATGGCACTTTCCGCCTCAGCACCCCCCCCCCCCGCAAGTTTCGAAACACTCCTACAAAATGAACCCAGATGTTATTTGAAGGACGGTTTCACCACAGTCGTGTTGCGCAGAGTTGAGCACATTTCTTTGTAGCACTGGCATAGGTTTTCAACCACTTCGAAGTGAAGAGCAGTTAGCTGCAACATGGATTCACCACAGTGTTGTGTCACCGAGTTGAGTGCATGGTCTACGCGCCTAGGTCCCGTGTGTCTTCTCAGACACTTACTTGTAACCTAGTGAAACCAGAGGCTAGGAGAAAGACTCTTTCCCCCCACAGTGCTGTTTCACAGAGTTGAGTATATGGCACTCTCGGACTAGGCCCCACATGGTTTGCATCTACATCTAACATAGTGAATTAAAATGTGAGTTGGAGGACGGCTTCCCCAGGTGTTGTTTGACAGAGTGGAGTGTATGATTCTTGCGGTGTAGGCTCTGCATAAGTTTTCAAACACTTCTAACAGGGGAGCCCAGGCGGTATTTGAAAGGGTGGTCTCCGCACCGTGTTGTTTTACAGAGTTGGGCACATGGCACTTTCTACGTAGAACCGCATACGGTTCTCAAACACTTCTAAGTGAAACGAGAGGTTAGTTGAAAGGTGGAGTCCCCACAGTGTTGTTTCACAGAGTGGACCCGGTGGCCCCTTCGGCGCAGGCCCTACATGGGTTTTCAAACGCTTGTAACTTTGTGAAATGAGATGTTAGTTGAAAGATGGTTTCTCTACCGTGTCTCACAGAGTTGAGTTTGTGGCGCTTTCGGTGTCATCCCCGCGTGGTTTTCAAACACTTCTAACTTACTGAAACAACATGTTAGTTGGAAGAGGGTTTCCCCGACTGTGTTGCGTCTCGGAGTTGAAAATATGGCGCTTTCCTCGTAGACCCTGGATAGTTTTCAAACAGGCTCGAAGCAGGGAAACCAGATGTTAGTTGAAAGATCGTTTTGCCACACCATTGTCTCTCACAGTCGAGTCCATGCCACTTAACCGTTAGGCTTCCCATGGGTTTTCAAAGACTTCTACCTTAGGGAAACCAGATGGTAGTTGAACGCAGTTGCACTACGCGCAGTGAGAAGGTAATTGAAAGGTCGTTTCACCCCAGTGTTGTTTGATTGAGTGGCGCGTATGGCGCTAGCCACATGGGCCCCGCATGTGTTTTCAAAAAGACTTGTAAGCGTGAAACCAGAGAGTAGTTGAACGATCCTTTCACCACGCTGGTACTCACACAGTTGAGTATAGGGCACCTTGCGATTAGGCAATCCTATGAGGGCATAGGATTGCCACACACTGCTCCCTTAGAGAAACCAGCTGGTAGTTGAAGACCGTTTTCCCACAGCGTTGCTTCACAGAGTTGAGTATATGGCACGGTCTTCATAGGCCCCTCAGGGGTTTCAAACACTTGTAACTTAGTGGTCCAGTTTTTAGTTAAAAGTCAGTTTCTCCCGTGTTGTTTCACAGAGTTGAGCGTACGGTGGGTGCTATGCACCTAAGCCCCCTCCCCCCGTCTTTTCAAACCCTTGTAACGTCGCGAATCCAGATGCTCGGAGAAAGACTGTGTCACCATAGTGTCTGTGCTCGGAGTTGAGCGTATGGCACTTTCGTTGTGGGCCCCGCATGGTTTTCAAACACATCGACCTTAGGGAAATAAGATGTGAGTTGGAGGACGGCTTCCTCCAAGTGTTGTCTGACACAGCGCAATGTAAGATAGGCTCGGTGTAGCCGCCGCATGGCATTTCAAACACGTCTGACAAGGGAACCCAGGTGATATGTGGGGGATGGTATCACCACGCTGTTGTTTTACAGAGTTGAGCATATGGCACTCTGCGTAGTCCCTGCATAGGTCTTCAAACACTTGGAACTTAGCGCACCAAGCTGTTAGTTGAAAGAGGGTTTCTCCACAGGATCCTCTACAGTGTCCTGTACATGTCACTCTCCACGTCGTTCCCCACATAGACCTTCACAGACTTCTACGCGACACGACACGTTTCATTGACAGGCTATTTCCACAAAGTGCATTTTGACAGAGTTGAGGATGTGGCGCTTTCACCATAAGCCCTGCATTGATTTTCCAACACGTCGAACCTAGCGAAACAAGATGGTAGTTGAACGATTGTTTTCATTGCACTGCTGCTTCACGGAATCGAGTGGATGGCACTTTCATGTATCCCAAGCACAGGTTTCCAAACACTTGAACCTCAGTGAAACCAGATGTTAGTCGAACAGTGGTCTCCTCACAGAGTTGTGTGTATGGGCACCTTGCGCAGGCCACTCAAGTGTTTCTAAACACTTCAGACTCTGTGAAACCAGGTATTAGTTGAAAGACGGTTGCCCCACAGTGTTGTTTCACGGGGAGATGGGTATTTAGCACCTTCCGCTTAGGCCCCTCATAGGTTTTCAAACACTTCCACCTTAGCGTAAGGGGCTGTTACTTGAACGGTGGTTTCCCCCGCAACGTATCAGACAGGTGCGTATGTGGCACTTTTGACGTCGCCCCCCCGCATGGGTGTTCAAGCACACTAAGTTAGCGAAACCAGATGTCAACTGATAGAGGTTTGCACCACACAAACGTTTCACAGGGTTGAGTACCGGGCACTTGGGCTGGAGTCCCCGCATGAGCTTCTAGCCACTTCTAGTGTCGTGAAACAAGACATTAGTTGAAAGATGCGTTGTTTGCCAGAGTTGACTACGTGGCACTTTTATGCATAGGTTTTGGAACACGCCTGGCAACGTGAAACCGTTAAGTTAGTTGAAAGACGGTTTCCCCACAGCAGTTTTTAGAGTCGAGTATATGTCACTTTCCCCATAGTCCCCAGTGTATGTTCTAAAGCAGTCCTGACAGTGGAACAAGTTGTTAATGGAAAGATTGTTCTCCCACGATATTGTTTCACAGAGTGGAGTGTATGGCACCTTCCCCTAGGTGCCTCATAGGTTTTTAAGCTTTCCTAAATTTCTGAAATCAGACGGTAGTTGAAAGAGGTTTTCACCCCAGTGTTGTCTCAGAGAGTTGAGTATACGGCACTTTCCTCATAGACCCGGCACAGGGTTTCAAGTACTTCTGTTAGCGAAACAAGATATTAGTTGAAAGACCGTTTCTCCATAATACCCTTTCGCACAATCAAGTGTATGCCACTTTCATCGTAATTCCCCGAAAATGTTGACAGAAACTTCTAACGGTGGAACAAGATGTTAGTTGAAGGATGGTTTCACCACACTGTTGTTTCACGGAGCGGAGTGATGGCGCTTTCCGTATGGTTGCCCGCGTGGGTTTTCTAACACTTACAAAGTAGTGACATCAAATGGTAGTCGAAAGATGGTTTCACCACAGTGTTGTCTCACAGAGTGGAGGATATGGCGCTTCTCTCACAGTTGCTCGCGTACGTTTTCCATCCCGTCCAAATTAGTGAAACGGAATGTTTCTTGAAAGAGGGTTCCCCAAAGTGTTGTTGTTTCCCATATTTGAGTATAAGGCACTTTCCCTGTAGGTGTCGCATAGGTGGTTTTCAAACTCTTCCAGCCTTGTGCAACAAGAGGTTAGTTAGTTGACTGAGGGTTTGAGCAGACTCTTGTGCAGAGTTGAGTGTATGGCACTTTCCGCATGGGCTCCGCATAGGTTTCAAAGATGTTTTTAATCGTAGGGATACCAGATGTCAGTCGAAAGACGTTTCATACCGTCGTGCATACGGCAGTTTCGGTGTTGGCCCCGCATGGGTCTTCAAACACGTCTACCTTGGTGAAACCCGACGTTAGTGGATAGATGGTTTCACCACACGGTTGTTTCCCAGGGTTGGGTGCATGGCACATTCGGTGTAGGCCCCACATGGGTCTTCAAACTAAGAGGGGTCTAATGTACTGAAACAGGAGGCGGGTTGAAAGACGGTTTCCGCACAGTGTTATTTGCCAGACTCGAGTATATGACACTTTATTCGTAGGCCCCACATAGGTTGTCGGATACCTCCAACAGAGTGAGACCCGATGGTAGTTGAAGGATGGTTTCTCCACGGTAAGATTTCAGCGTGGAGTGCATCTCGTTTTCCTCATAGGTTTTCAAACACTTCTCAGCGAAGCAAGATGCTAGTTGGTAAACGGCTTATTTATGAAACGTGTCACGTACCTAACGCGGTGTAAGATCACTGCGCGGAAACTTCTTTCAACTAACAACTTGTTCCGCAAAGTTAGAAGTGTGGGCATCCTAGGCATAGAAGTAACAAGGAAAGTGCACTTCGCTCACTTTGTCAACAGGATCGTTGTAGACAAACCACTTTTCAAATAACATCTGGTTTAACTAAGTGGGAAGTGTTTGCAAACGCTTGCGGGGCCGCAAAGACACTGCCCTGTACTCAGCGCTGTGACACACCAGTGTGGTGATGCCTTAGGCCAACTAACGTGTGCTTTTCAAGTGTTTGAAAACCCATGTGGGGACGAAACGGAAAGCGCCATAGGCTGAAGTGTATGAAACACTGTGGGGGAAACCACCTTCCAACTAAAATCCTGTTTCAGTATGTTGGAAGCGTTTGCAAACCTCTGCGGGGCTTAGGCGGAAATGCCTCCACGCAGCTCTGTGAAACAACCACGGGGAAAGAGTCTTTCACCTAACATGAGGTTTCGCTAAGTGAGAACTCTTTGAACACCTATGCGGGGCCTACAGGGTAAGGGACCACAGAGTCACCTCCGTGAAACAACACCGTGGGGGAAACCGACTTTCAAGTAACATCTATCTATCTGATTTCCCAGAGTGAGAAGTGTTTGAAAACCCATGCAGGGCCTGGGCGGAGAGGGCCCGTACGCTCAACTCCGTGACAAAACACTGTGGGGTATCCAGCTTGCGACTTACCTCTTGTTTCGCCAAGTAGAATAGGAAAGCCTAGGTGGGTCCTACGGGGAAAGTGCCACGCACTCAACTCTGTGAAACAGAAACGTGTGAGGGAAACATCTTTCCACTCTCATCTTGTTTCACCAAGTTAACAATGTTTCAAAGCAACTGCAGCCACCCACAGCGAGTGTGCCTTATACTCAATACCATGAAACACTCTAGGGAAATCTTTCTCCCATCGTCTTATTCATTAAGTTTGAAGCGTTTGGACACCTATGCGGAGCCTAGGTGGAAAGTTCTATGTACTCAACTCTACCAGGCCGCACTTGAGGGAAACTATCTTTCAACTAACATCTTGTTTCACTTAAGTCACAAGTGTTTGAGGAAACACTGCAGGCCCCTACCCCGACCAGTGCCTTGTACCTAACTTTAGGAAGTACCGTGGGGATACCATCATCCAACTAACGGCTACGTTTCACCATGTGAGAAACGTTAGCCAATACGTGCGGGGCCTACACGGAAAGTGCCTTATACTCACCTCTGGAAAAAAGAGTGACACACCGGGTTTCGCTACGTTAAAATTGCTTGAAAACTAGGCGGGACCTAGAGGTGCCCTGGGCACCGTCACGGCCGAGAGACAATCTCCCAACATCTGGTTTCGCTCGGTGACAAGTGTTTAAAACACATGCGGGGCCTATGTGGAGAGTACCCAACACTCAACTCCGTGAAACAACACTGTGGGGAAACCACCGTTCAACCTCTATGTGGTTCCTTTGAGGTAGAAGTGTTTGAAAGCCTATGAGAGGCCAACTGGTTAAGTGCCATACCTACGCTCAACGGTGAACAACGACGCTGTGCTAAAACAATAGTTCAACTAACATCCGGTTACACGCATTTAAAATAAGTGTTTGAAAACTATTCAGGGTCTGTGAGGAGAGTGCCCTATGCTCAACTCTGTGACAGAACGCAGTGGGGACACCATCTTCCGACTAACCTGTGTCAGTTTGAAAACCATGAGGAGCTACACCCGAAAGGGACTTACTCTATGAGACGCCCTAGGGAAACCGTCTTTGAAGTAACTTCTCGTTTCACAAACTTACCAGTGTTTGAAAACCCGTGCATGCAAGGCCTGCGCCGAAAGTGCCTATCGTCAACTCTGTGAAACAACACTGTGGGCCTCCACGTTTCAACCAGCCTCTCGTTTCACTTAGTGAGAAGGGTTTGAAAACCTACGCGCGTTCTACGCAACGAGTGCCATATGCTCAACTCTGTAAAGCAACACTGGTGAAACCATCCTTCAAATAGCATCATGGTTCACTGTTAGAAGTGTTTTGAAAACCTATGCGGAGCCTACCCCGAGACTATCTTACACTGCACTCTGGCAAAGACTTTGGGGAAGCCGTCCTTCAACTGGCATCTTACTTCACTATGTCGCATGTGGTTGCAAACCATGCGGCGCCTACAGCCAAAGTGCCATCCATATACTCGACTCTGTGAAACAACACTGTGGGGAAACGGGTTCCACTAACACCTGGTTTCACTACGTTAGAAGTGTGTGAGAAACCCGGCGGGCCCTCTGTCAAACTGCACGTTGCAGGAGCCATCTTTTAGCTAACTAATCTTACATCTCTAAATGGATGGATGGCACGCATGTTATATATATTGTTTGTGTCTGTGTATGTTATTTGTGTGGTGAATGTGGTGTGTATATGGTGTGTCAGTGCTTTGTGGGTGCGGTATGTGTCCTTCTGTGTTGTCCTCAAGTGTCATAGATGTGTTGTGATTGTACTATATCAGCTATGTATGCGCCGCATAGAACGTATGTGCGTGTATGGTCTTTCTATGGCATGTGTGTTTTGTATGTGGTGCACGTGTGGTTTTGCGGTGTGGCATACGGGTGGAGTTTGGGCAGTAAAAGTGTGGTGTGTGTGGCGTGCGTGGTGTCCGTATTCCATAGATGAATGGATTCTCATGGGGTGTGTGTTGTAGATGTGGTGTCTGTGTAGTGTAAGTGCGTTGTGTGCGGTATACGTTTGGCACGTATGTGGGGTATATACGGAGTGTGTTTGTGTGCCATACGTGTGTACGGTGTGTATATGTGTGGTACGTGTATTAGGTGTGGTAAGTAGTGTGTGGAAGATGTCTGTGTGATGTGTGTGGTGACTGGGTGAGGTGTTTGTGTGGTATTCACGTGTCATGCGAGGTATGTGTGTACCCTGTTGTGTGTTCGGGGTAGGAGTGATGTGGCTGTGTGGCATATGTGTCACAGTTGTGTCTCTATGTGCAGTGTGTGTGTCGTGTCCTTGTAGTCGATGCGTAGAGGAGGGAGCATCTGTCTTCCGTATACGTGGCGTAGGTTTGGGGAGTGGGGTGTGTATGTGGAGGGTGTATGCGTGGTATACGAGCAGTGGTTTGTTTGGAAACTGTGTGCTGTATATGTGTTGAGTGTGGTAATACTGTGCGAGCGTGATAACTGTGGGTGTGTGGGGCATGTGTGATGTGTGTTGGATATGTCTGTGGCATATGCAAGGTGAGTGAGTGTGTGGTGAGCATGTGGTGTGTGTGATGTATGCACGGGTAGACGGTGTGTGTGTCACGCAGGTGTTGTGTGTCGTAGGAAGGTGGCCAATGCGGCGTGCCAGGTGTGTGGAATGTGCAGGGTGTGCGTGTATGTGTGTTACAAGTGTCTTGAGTGTATTGCACGGGTGGCCGTGTGTGGTGTGTTTTCCTTAAATGCTTTGGGTTTGTGTGTTGTGTGTTTGCGTAGTGTGGTATGTGTGATATATGTGTGGGTTTCCGTGTAAATTCGTGTCTTGTGTAGGTTGCACGTTAGTTGAAAGTGCACTTTGACAGAGTTGATTGAGTATATGGCACTTTCCACATAGTCCCCGCCTAGGTTTTCAACCACTTCTAACTCAGTGAAACAAGATGTTAGCAACACGATGGGTTTTCCCCCACAGTGTTATCCCACAGAGTTGAGTGTATGGCACGTTCGTCGTCGTTCCCAGCGGTTTTTCAAACGCTTCTAACAGGGAGAAACAAGACGCTAGTTGAAAGACGGTTTCCCCAAAGTGCCGCTTTGACAGAGCTGAACATACGGCACTTTCTCTCTGCACAGTCCCTGAATAATTTTTCAAACCCTTCTAACTTAGTGAAACTAGATGTTAGTTCAAAGGATGCTCTCCCACCGTGTTGGTTCCCAGAGATGAGTGTATGGCAGTGACCTTGGAGGCCCTGCATAGGTTCTCACAACTTCCAACTTGGTGAGACACGTTAGTTGAAAGATGCTTTCTCCACAGGAGTCTTTTGCGATGGCTGGTATATGTGACTTTCCACATCCTTCCCTGCATAGGTGGCCAAACCCTTCTCACGTAGTGAAACGACAGGCTAGTAGTTACAAGATATTTTCCCCACGGTGTTGTATCACAGGGTTTGAGTGTATACTCAAACAGGGCACTTACCCTGTAGGCCCCGCGTAGGTTTTCAAACAGTTCTCACTGAGCGAAACCACATATTAGGTGAAAGCTGGTCTCGCTACAGGGTTGTTTCGCAGGATTGGGTATACGGCCCTTTCCGCATGGGCCCGCCTAAGTTTTTCAAACACTTCTAACTTAGAGAAACCAGATGCGAGTTGAAAGATGGTTTCTCCACAGTATGTGTCCTCTGAATCGAGAATTCCGAGGAACTCGAGAATTCCGTTGAAGGCGAATCTTCGTTCCCAGGAGTTTCTCGAACACTTCTAACATGGTGAAATAAGATGGTAGTGGAAAGATGGTTACCCCAAAAGCCGCTTGACAGAGTGGAGTGTATGACACTTTCCGCCTTAGCCCCCACAGGTTTGCCAACACTTCTTACTTAGTGAAACAAGATGTGAGTGGAAAGATGGTTTCCCGGCAGTGTTGTTTCACAGGGTTGAGGGTATGGCACTTTCCTTCTAGGCCCCACGTGGGTTTTCCAACACTTCCACGTTAGTGGAGCCAGAGGTGAGTGGAAAGATGGTTTCCGTAGGGTGCAGATTGACTGAGTTGTGTACATGACACTTCACTCTCCACACAGCCCCCTCCCCCCCCCCCATAGGTGTTCCAACACCTCCCACTTTGTGACACCAGATGTTAGGTGAAAGATGGTTTCTCCACAGGATTCTTTCACAGCGGCTGGTGTATGTCACTTTCCACATCGTTCCCCACATAGGTTTTCAAACTCTTCTAACCTAGCGATTGCTACAAGCTGTTAGTTGAATGTTGGTTTCCCCAGAGTGAAGTCTGACGGAGTACATGGAACTTGACGCGTAGTCCCCGCGCAGGTTTTCAAGCCCTTGGAACTGAGTGAATCTAGGTGTCAGCTAAAAGATGGAGTCCTCAGAGTGTGCCTTCACGCGGGTGACTCTACGGCACCTACCTTGCAGGCCCCGTGCCGTTGTCAGACAGCTCTCTTTTAGTGCAGCAAGATATTAGGAGAAAGACCGTTTCGCCACACCGTGTTTCACATGATGGAGTGTAAGGGCACCTTTTTCTACGCAAGCCACCGTAGGTTCGCAAACACTTGGACCTGAGTGAAATGAGATGCTAGCTGAAAGATGGTTTCTCCACAGGGTGGAGGGTGACTTTCCGCGTCGTTCTCCGCATAGGATTTCAAACAATGCCAACCCGGTGATACAAGATGTTCCTGGAAAGATGGTTTCCCCAAATGTGCAGCTGCACAAAGGTGAGCGTATGGCACTTTCAATAGAGGCCTCCCATCACGGTTCCGCCTCTTCTCACGTAGGGAAAGGAGACGTTAGCTGAAAGGTGTTTCCTCGCCCCCGCCCCCGCCCCCCACGGTTTTGTTTCACACGGTCGAGGACAGAGCACTTGCCGTGTACGTCTGCATACGCTTTCAAACTCTTGCAACTTAGTCAAACAAGATGTCAGCTGAGAGATGGTGTCTCTGCAGGACTCTTTCAGAGTATCGAGTACGCGTCACTTTCCACATCGTGCCCCGCATAGGTTTTCAAACGCTTCTGACTTAGTGATGCAAGATGTCAGTTGAAGGGCGGTTTCCCCGAAGGGCAAACCTTTGACAGAGTTGAGGGGCACGCGCCGCATAAAGCCCCCACAGGCTTCACACGCTTCTTACCTGGTGAAACCCAATGTAGTTGAAAGACGGTTTCCCCAACAGTGTTGTTTCACAGCGCTGAGGGTCCAGGCCCCACATGGGATTGCAAACACTTCCAAGTTGGTGGAAGCAGAGGAGAGTGGAAAGCGTTTCTCCAAAGTGCAGTTTGCCCGAGTCGAGTATATGGCACCTTCCACTGAGGCCCCACGATAGGCGTTTGCTCAAACGCTGGTCTAACTTAGCGATGCAAGATGTTCCTTCCCAGAGCAGAGTTTGTGGCACTGACCTTACGTGTGGGCGCCGCATAGGTTTTCAAACAGTTCTCCCTCAGTGAGCCAAGATGTTAGTTGCAAGATGGCTTCTCCACAGGACTTTCTCACAATGCCGAGTAAATGTCACTTGCCCCTTCTTTGCCCGCAGAGGATCTCCGGCAAATCTAACCTAGTGACGCGGGATGTTATTTGAAAGGTGGTTTCCCCAAAGTGCCTCTTGACAGAGTCGCGTATATGGCACCTTCGTCATAGGCCCCGAATGCGTTTTCAGACACCTCTGCCCAGTGCAACGTGATGTCAGCCCACAGTATTCTCTCCCACTGTCGAGTATATGTCACTTTCCCCCTGGCTCCCCACAGAGGGTTTCAAACACTTCTACGTTAGTGATGCAAGCTGTTAGCCAGAAGATGGCTCCTGCAATGTGCAGTGTGACAGTGCTCTGTATATATATATATATATATATATATGTTTATGTATATATATGTGTATATAAGTATATATATGTATATGTATATATGTATATATACATACATACGGCACTTTGTGCTTAGGCCCCGACGGGTTTCTCAAGCACTTCCAACTTAATGAAACCACGTGGTAGTTGAAACGGTCTCCCTCCCCACAGTGTTGTTTCACAGAGTTGAGTATATGGCACTTTCGCTGTAGGCCCCGCGCGAACGGTTTGCAGCCACAGCTAACAAACATAGTGAGCGAGCGAAGTAAGCTGTTAGTTGAAGGACGGCTTCTCCGCCCTCCCCCCTCCCCACACACACACCCCAGGTGTTGTTTGACAGAGTGGGGTGTCTCATCCTTTCGGTGTGAGCTCCGCATAGCTTTTCAGACACGTCCAACAAGGGAACCCAGGTGCTCTTCGAAGGATGGTTTCACCCCGGTGTTGTTTTACAGAGTTGAGCACATGGCACTTTCTGCGTCGGAAGCCCCTCGTTTCTGAAACTCTTCTCAGTAAGGGAAACGAGAGGTGTGTTGAAAGGTGGCGTCTCCACGGTGTTGTTTCACAGAGTTGACGCTACGGCACTTTCGTCGCAGGTCCCGCATGGGTCTTGAAGCCCTTGTCACTTTGGGAAACGAGCTGTTATTGGAAAAGTGGTTTCCCCCCAGTGTCTCACAGAGTTGAGGGTAGGGCCCTTGCCGCGTAGACCCCCCCCCCCCAACAGTTTCCAAACACTCTTAAGTTAGTGAAACCAGGTGTTAGTTGAGTGCTCGTTTCAGCACACCATCGTTTCTCACGGTTGAGTAGACGGCACTCAACCGTTAGGCTTCTCGTAGGTTTTCAAACCCTTCTACCCTAGAGAAACCACATGGCAGTAGAAGGGCGGTTTCCCCACAGTGTTGTTTCCTAGAGTTGAGAGCGCACGGTCCCGTGCGCTAGGCGCCTGCGAGCCTTTTGAAACACCTGTGGCTTAGTGCAACCAGATGCTAAGAGACAGATTGTGTCCGCACAGCGTCGTCTCACAGGGTTCAGTATATGGCACTCTCGTTGTAGGCCCCGCAACGTTTGGAGCCACGTCTACCTTAGCGAAGTGAGATGTCAGTGGAACGACGGCTTTCACCAAGTGTTATTTGCCAGAGCGCAGCGTGAGATACTTTCGGGCTAGGCTCCGCGTGGCTTTCCAAACACTTCTAACGAGGGAACCCAGATGCTGTTTGAAGGAGGGTTTCACCTCAGTGTTGTTTTACAGAGTTGCGCACAGGGCCCTCTCTGCGTAGTACCCACGTAGGTTTTCGAACCCTTCTCACTAAGCGAAACGAGCGGTTAGGTGAAATGTGGAGACCCACAGTGTTGTCTCACAGAGTTGAGTGTACGGCATTTTCCGCATAGGCCCTGCATAGGTTGTCAAACACTTCTCGCTTTGTGAAACGAGATGGGATTGGAAAGATGGTTTCCCCCGCAGCGTCTCAGAGAGTTGAGTATACGGCAGGTTCGTCGTAGTCTCCGGATGCTTTCTCAAACACTTCCAACTTAGTGAAACCCCGTGGTACTTGGAAGACGCTTTCCCCACAAGGTTGTGTCACAGAGTTGAGTGTACGTCACTTTCTACGTAAGCCTCCATAGGCTTTCAAACACGTCTGCCTTAGTGAACTGAGATGTTAGTTGAAAGGTGTTTTCCCCACCGTGTTGTTCCCCATAGCCGAGTATATGGCACTCAACGTCCACGTCCGCATACGTTTTCAAACTCTTCTAACTTAGGCAAACAAGGTGTTAGTTGAAAGATGGTTTCTCCACGGTATGTTTTCACAGAGTCGAGGACATGGCACTTTCCTCATGGTTCCTAGCAACGTTTTTCACGTACGTCTCACATGGTGAAACAAGATATTAGTTGGAAGATGGTTTCCCTAAAAACTGACAGTGGAGCAGATGGCACTTTCCGCCTCAGCACCCCCCCCCCCCCCGCAAGTTTCGAAACACTCCTACAAAATGAACCCAGATGTTATTTGAAGGACGGTTTCACCACAGTCATGTTGCGCAGAGTTGAGCACATTTCTTTGTAGCACTGGCATAGGTTTTCAACCACTTCGAAGTGAAGAGCAGTTAGCTGCAACATGGATTCACCACAGTGTTGTGTCACCGAGTTGAGTGCATGGTCTACGCGCCTAGGTCCCGTGTGTCTTCTCAGACACTTACTTGTAACCTAGTGAAACCAGAGGCTAGGAGAAAGACTCTTTCCCCCCACAGTGCTGTTTCACAGAGTTGAGTATATGGCACTCTCGGACTAGGCCCCACATGGTTTGCATCTACATCTAACATAGTGAATTAAAATGTGAGTTGGAGGACGGCTTCCCCAGGTGTTGTTTGACAGAGTGGAGTGTATGATTCTTGCGGTGTAGGCTCTGCATAAGTTTTCAAACACTTCTAACAGGGGAGCCCAGGCGGTATTTGAAAGGGTGGTCTCCGCACCGTGTTGTTTTACAGAGTTGGGCACATGGCACTTTCTACGTAGAACCGCATACGGTTCTCAAACACTTCTAAGTGAAACGAGAGGTTAGTTGAAAGGTGGAGTCCCCACAGTGTTGTTTCACAGAGTGGACCCGGTGGCCCCTTCGGCGCAGGCCCTACATGGGTTTTCAAACGCTTGTAACTTTGTGAAATGAGATGTTAGTTGAAAGATGGTTTCTCCACCGTGTCTCACAGAGTTGAGTTTGTGGCGCTTTCGGTGTCATCCCCGCGTGGTTTTCAAACACTTCTAACTTACTGAAACAACATGTTAGTTGGAAGAGGGTTTCCCCGACTGTGTTGCGTCTCGGAGTTGAAAATATGGCGCTTTCCTCGTAGACCCTGGATAGTTTTCAAACAGGCTCGAAGCAGGGAAACCAGATGTTAGTTGAAAGATCGTTTTGCCACACCATTGTCTCTCACAGTCGAGTCCATGCCACTTAACCGTTAGGCTTCCCATGGGTTTTCAAAGACTTCTACCTTAGGGAAACCAGATGGTAGTTGAACGCAGTTGCACTACGCGCAGTGAGAAGGTAATTGAAAGGTCGTTTCACCCCAGTGTTGTTTGATTGAGTGGCGCGTATGGCGCTAGCCACATGGGCCCCGCATGTGTTTTCAAAAAGACTTGTAAGCGTGAAACCAGAGAGTAGTTGAACGATCCTTTCACCACGCTGGTACTCACACAGTTGAGTATAGGGCACCTTGCGATTAGGCAATCCTATGAGGGCATAGGATTGCCACACACTGCTCCCTTAGAGAAACCAGCTGGTAGTTGAAGACCGTTTTCCCACAGCGTTGCTTCACAGAGTTGAGTATATGGCACGGTCTTCATAGGCCCCTCAGGGGTTTCAAACACTTGTAACTTAGTGGTCCAGTTTTTAGTTAAAAGTCAGTTTCTCCCGTGTTGTTTCACAGAGTTGAGCGTACGGTGGGTGCTATGCACCTAAGCCCCCTCCCCCCGTCTTTTCAAACCCTTGTAACGTCGCGAATCCAGATGCTCGGAGAAAGACTGTGTCACCATAGTGTCTGTGCTCGGAGTTGAGCGTATGGCACTTTCGTTGTGGGCCCCGCATGGTTTTCAAACACATCGACCTTAGGGAAATAAGATGTGAGTTGGAGGACGGCTTCCTCCAAGTGTTGTCTGACACAGCGCAATGTAAGATACGCTCGGTGTAGCCGCCGCATGGCATTTCAAACACGTCTGACAAGGGAACCCAGGTGATATGTGGGGGATGGTATCACCACGCTGTTGTTTTACAGAGTTGAGCATATGGCACTCTGCATAGTCCCTGCATAGGTCTTCAAACACTTGGAACTTAGCGCACCAAGCTGTTAGTTGAAAGAGGGTTTCTCCACAGGATCCTCTACAGTGTCCTGTACATGTCACTCTCCACGTCGTTCCCCACATAGACCTTCACAGACTTCTACGCGACACGACACGTTTCATTGACAGGCTATTTCCACAAAGTGCATTTTGACAGAGTTGAGGATGTGGCGCTTTCACCATAAGCCCTGCATTGATTTTCCAACACGTCGAACCTAGCGAAACAAGATGGTAGTTGAACGATTGTTTTCATTGCACTGCTGCTTCACGGAATCGAGTGGATGGCACTTTCATGTATCCCAAGCACAGGTTTCCAAACACTTGAACCTCAGTGAAACCAGATGTTAGTCGAACAGTGGTCTCCTCACAGAGTTGTGTGTATGGGCACCTTGCGCAGGCCACTCAAGTGTTTCTAAACACTTCAGACTCTGTGAAACCAGGTATTAGTTGAAAGACGGTTGCCCCACAGTGTTGTTTCACGGGGAGATGGGTATTTAGCACCTTCCGCTTAGGCCCCTCATAGGTTTTCAAACACTTCCACCTTAGCGTAAGGGGCTGTTACTTGAACGGTGGTTTCCCCCGCAACGTATCAGACAGGTGCGTATGTGGCACTTTTGACGTCGCCCCCCCGCATGGGTGTTCAAGCACACTAAGTTAGCGAAACCAGATGTCAACTGATAGAGGTTTGCACCACACAAACGTTTCACAGGGTTGAGTACCGGGCACTTGGGCTGGAGTCCCCGCATGAGCTTCTAGCCACTTCTAGTGTCGTGAAACAAGACATTAGTTGAAAGATGCGTTGTTTGCCAGAGTTGACTACGTGGCACTTTTATGCATAGGTTTTGGAACACGCCTGGCAACGTGAAACCGTTAAGTTAGTTGAAAGACGGTTTCCCCACAGCAGTTTTTAGAGTCGAGTATATGTCACTTTCCCCATAGTCCCCAGTGTATGTTCTAAAGCAGTCCTGACAGTGGAACAAGTTGTTAATGGAAAGATTGTTCTCCCACGATATTGTTTCACAGAGTGGAGTGTATGGCACCTTCCCCTAGGTGCCTCATAGGTTTTTAAGCTTTCCTAAATTTCTGAAATCAGACGGTAGTTGAAAGAGGTTTTCACCCCAGTGTTGTCTCAGAGAGTTGAGTATACGGCACTTTCCTCATAGACCCGGCACAGGGTTTCAAGTACTTCTGTTAGCGAAACAAGATATTAGTTGAAAGACCGTTTCTCCATAATACCCTTTCGCACAATCAAGTGTATGCCACTTTCATCGTAATTCCCCGAAAATGTTGACAGAAACTTCTAACGGTGGAACAAGATGTTAGTTGAAGGATGGTTTCACCACACTGTTGTTTCACGGAGCGGAGTGATGGCGCTTTCCGTATGGTTGCCCGCGTGGGTTTTCTAACACTTACAAAGTAGTGACATCAAATGGTAGTCGAAAGATGGTTTCACCACAGTGTTGTCTCACAGAGTGGAGGATATGGCGCTTCTCTCACAGTTGCTCGCGTACGTTTTCCATCCCGTCCAAATTAGTGAAACGGAATGTTTCTTGAAAGAGGGTTCCCCAAAGTGTTGTTGTTTCCCATATTTGAGTATAAGGCACTTTCCCTGTAGGTGTCGCATAGGTGGTTTTCAAACTCTTCCAGCCTTGTGCAACAAGAGGTTAGTTAGTTGACTGAGGGTTTGAGCAGACTCTTGTGCAGAGTTGAGTGTATGGCACTTTCCGCATGGGCTCCGCATAGGTTTCAAAGATGTTTTTAATCGTAGGGATACCAGATGTCAGTCGAAAGACGTTTCATACCGTCGTGCATACGGCAGTTTCGGTGTTGGCCCCGCATGGGTCTTCAAACACGTCTACCTTGGTGAAACCCGACGTTAGTGGATAGATGGTTTCACCACATGGTTGTTTCCCAGGGTTGGGTGCATGGCACATTCGGTGTAGGCCCCACATGGGTCTTCAAACTAAGAGGGGTCTAATGTACTGAAACAGGAGGCGGGTTGAAAGACGGTTTCCGCACAGTGTTATTTGCCAGACTCGAGTATATGACACTTTATTCGTAGGCCCCACATAGGTTGTCGGATACCTCCAACAGAGTGAGACCCGATGGTAGTTGAAGGATGGTTTCTCCACGGTAAGATTTCAGCGTGGAGTGCATCTCGTTTTCCTCATAGGTTTTCAAACACTTCTCAGCGAAGCAAGATGCTAGTTGGTAAACGGCTTATTTATGAAACGTGTCACGTACCTAACGCGGTGTAAGATCACTGCGCGGAAACTTCTTTCAACTAACAACTTGTTCCGCAAAGTTAGAAGTGTGGGCATCCTAGGCATAGAAGTAACAAGGAAAGTGCACTTCGCTCACTTTGTCAACAGGATCGTTGTAGACAAACCACTTTTCAAATAACATCTGGTTTAACTAAGTGGGAAGTGTTTGCAAACGCTTGCGGGGCCGCAAAGACACTGCCCTGTACTCAGCGCTGTGACACACCAGTGTGGTGATGCCTTAGGCCAACTAACGTGTGCTTTTCAAGTGTTTGAAAACCCATGTGGGGACGAAACGGAAAGCGCCATAGGCTGAAGTGTATGAAACACTGTGGGGGAAACCACCTTCCAACTAAAATCCTGTTTCAGTATGTTGGAAGCGTTTGCAAACCTCTGCGGGGCTTAGGCGGAAATGCCTCCACGCAGCTCTGTGAAACAACCACGGGGAAAGAGTCTTTCACCTAACATGAGGTTTCGCTAAGTGAGAACTCTTTGAACACCTATGCGGGGCCTACAGGGTAAGGGACCACAGAGTCACCTCCGTGAAACAACACCGTGGGGGAAACCGACTTTCAAGTAACATCTATCTATCTGATTTCCCAGAGTGAGAAGTGTTTGAAAACCCATGCAGGGCCTGGGCGGAGAGGGCCCGTACGCTCAACTCCGTGACAAAACACTGTGGGGTATCCAGCTTGCGACTTACCTCTTGTTTCGCCAAGTAGAATAGGAAAGCCTAGGTGGGTCCTACGGGGAAAGTGCCACGCACTCAACTCTGTGAAACAGAAACGTGTGAGGGAAACATCTTTCCACTCTCATCTTGTTTCACCAAGTTAACAATGTTTCAAAGCAACTGCAGCCACCCACAGCGAGTGTGCCTTATACTCAATACCATGAAACACTCTAGGGAAATCTTTCTCCCATCGTCTTATTCATTAAGTTTGAAGCGTTTGGACACCTATGCGGAGCCTAGGTGGAAAGTTCTATGTACTCAACTCTACCAGGCCGCACTTGAGGGAAACTATCTTTCAACTAACATCTTGTTTCACTTAAGTCACAAGTGTTTGAGGAAACACTGCAGGCCCCTACCCCGACCAGTGCCTTGTACCTAACTTTAGGAAGTACCGTGGGGATACCATCATCCAACTAACGGCTACGTTTCACCATGTGAGAAACGTTAGCCAATACGTGCGGGGCCTACACGGAAAGTGCCTTATACTCACCTCTGGAAAAAAGAGTGACACACCGGGTTTCGCTACGTTAAAATTGCTTGAAAACTAGGCGGGACCTAGAGGTGCCCTGGGCACCGTCACGGCCGAGAGACAATCTCCCAACATCTGGTTTCGCTCGGTGACAAGTGTTTAAAACACATGCGGGGCCTATGTGGAGAGTACCCAACACTCAACTCCGTGAAACAACACTGTGGGGAAACCACCGTTCAACCTCTATGTGGTTCCTTTGAGGTAGAAGTGTTTGAAAGCCTATGAGAGGCCAACTGGTTAAGTGCCATACCTACGCTCAACGGTGAACAACGACGCTGTGCTAAAACAATAGTTCAACTAACATCCGGTTACACGCATTTAAAATAAGTGTTTGAAAACTATTCAGGGTCTGTGAGGAGAGTGCCCTATGCTCAACTCTGTGACAGAACGCAGTGGGGACACCATCTTCCGACTAACCTGTGTCAGTTTGAAAACCATGAGGAGCAAAAAAAAAAAAAATAAAAAAAAAAAAAAAAAAAAAAAAAAAAAAGAAAACCATGAGGAGCTACACCCGAAAGGGACTTACTCTATGAGACGCCCTAGGGAAACCGTCTTTGAAGTAACTTCTCGTTTCACAAACTTACCAGTGTTTGAAAACCCGTGCATGCAAGGCCTGCGCCGAAAGTGCCTATCGTCAACTCTGTGAAACAACACTGTGGGCCTCCACGTTTCAACCAGCCTCTCGTTTCACTTAGTGAGAAGGGTTTGAAAACCTACGCGCGTTCTACGCAACGAGTGCCATATGCTCAACTCTGTAAAGCAACACTGGTGAAACCATCCTTCAAATAGCATCATGGTTCACTGTTAGAAGTGTTTTGAAAACCTATGCGGAGCCTACCCCGAGACTATCTTACACTGCACTCTGGCAAAGACTTTGGGGAAGCCGTCCTTCAACTGGCATCTTACTTCACTATGTCGCATGTGGTTGCAAACCATGCGGCGCCTACAGCCAAAGTGCCATCCATATACTCGACTCTGTGAAACAACACTGTGGGGAAACGGGTTCCACTAACACCTGGTTTCACTACGTTAGAAGTGTGTGAGAAACCCGGCGGGCCCTCTGTCAAACTGCACGTTGCAGGAGCCATCTTTTAGCTAACTAATCTTACATCTCTAAATGGATGGATGGCACGCATGTTATATATATTGTTTGTGTCTGTGTATGTTATTTGTGTGGTGAATGTGGTGTGTATATGGTGTGTCAGTGCTTTGTGGGTGCGGTATGTGTCCTTCTGTGTTGTCCTCAAGTGTCATAGATGTGTTGTGATTGTACTATATCAGCTATGTATGCGCCGCATAGAACGTATGTGCGTGTATGGTCTTTCTATGGCATGTGTGTTTTGTATGTGGTGCACGTGTGGTTTTGCGGTGTGGCATACGGGTGGAGTTTGGGCAGTAAAAGTGTGGTGTGTGTGGCGTGCGTGGTGTCCGTATTCCATAGATGAATGGATTCTCATGGGGTGTGTGTTGTAGATGTGGTGTCTGTGTAGTGTAAGTGCGTTGTGTGCGGTATACGTTTGGCACGTATGTGGGGTATATACGGAGTGTGTTTGTGTGCCATACGTGTGTACGGTGTGTATATGTGTGGTACGTGTATTAGGTGTGGTAAGTAGTGTGTGGAAGATGTCTGTGTGATGTGTGTGGTGACTGGGTGAGGTGTTTGTGTGGTATTCACGTGTCATGCGAGGTATGTGTGTACCCTGTTGTGTGTTCGGGGTAGGAGTGATGTGGCTGTGTGGCATATGTGTCACAGTTGTGTCTCTATGTGCAGTGTGTGTGTCGTGTCCTTGTAGTCGATGCGTAGAGGAGGGAGCATCTGTCTTCCGTATACGTGGCGTAGGTTTGGGGAGTGGGGTGTGTATGTGGAGGGTGTATGCGTGGTATACGAGCAGTGGTTTGTTTGGAAACTGTGTGCTGTATATGTGTTGAGTGTGGTAATACTGTGCGAGCGTGATAACTGTGGGTGTGTGGGGCATGTGTGATGTGTGTTGGATATGTCTGTGGCATATGCAAGGTGAGTGAGTGTGTGGTGAGCATGTGGTGTGTGTGATGTATGCACGGGTAGACGGTGTGTGTGTCACGCAGGTGTTGTGTGTCGTAGGAAGGTGGCCAATGCGGCGTGCCAGGTGTGTGGAATGTGCAGGGTGTGCGTGTATGTGTGTTACAAGTGTCTTGAGTGTATTGCACGGGTGGCCGTGTGTGGTGTGTTTTCCTTAAATGCTTTGGGTTTGTGTGTTGTGTGTTTGCGTAGTGTGGTATGTGTGATATATGTGTGGGTTTCCGTGTAAATTCGTGTCTTGTGTAGGTTGCACGTTAGTTGAAAGTGCACTTTGACAGAGTTGATTGAGTATATGGCACTTTCCACATAGTCCCCGCCTAGGTTTTCAACCACTTCTAACTCAGTGAAACAAGATGTTAGCAACACGATGGGTTTTCCCCCACAGTGTTATCCCACAGAGTTGAGTGTATGGCACGTTCGTCGTCGTTCCCAGCGGTTTTTCAAACGCTTCTAACAGGGAGAAACAAGACGCTAGTTGAAAGACGGTTTCCCCAAAGTGCCGCTTTGACAGAGCTGAACATACGGCACTTTCTCTCTGCACAGTCCCTGAATAATTTTTCAAACCCTTCTAACTTAGTGAAACTAGATGTTAGTTCAAAGGATGCTCTCCCACCGTGTTGGTTCCCAGAGATGAGTGTATGGCAGTGACCTTGGAGGCCCTGCATAGGTTCTCACAACTTCCAACTTGGTGAGACACGTTAGTTGAAAGATGCTTTCTCCACAGGAGTCTTTTGCGATGGCTGGTATATGTGACTTTCCACATCCTTCCCTGCATAGGTGGCCAAACCCTTCTCACGTAGTGAAACGACAGGCTAGTAGTTACAAGATATTTTCCCCACGGTGTTGTATCACAGGGTTTGAGTGTATACTCAAACAGGGCACTTACCCTGTAGGCCCCGCGTAGGTTTTCAAACAGTTCTCACTGAGCGAAACCACATATTAGGTGAAAGCTGGTCTCGCTACAGGGTTGTTTCGCAGGATTGGGTATACGGCCCTTTCCGCATGGGCCCGCCTAAGTTTTTCAAACACTTCTAACTTAGAGAAACCAGATGCGAGTTGAAAGATGGTTTCTCCACAGTATGTGTCCTCTGAATCGAGAATTCCGAGGAACTCGAGAATTCCGTTGAAGGCGAATCTTCGTTCCCAGGAGTTTCTCGAACACTTCTAACATGGTGAAATAAGATGGTAGTGGAAAGATGGTTACCCCAAAAGCCGCTTGACAGAGTGGAGTGTATGACACTTTCCGCCTTAGCCCCCACAGGTTTGCCAACACTTCTTACTTAGTGAAACAAGATGTGAGTGGAAAGATGGTTTCCCGGCAGTGTTGTTTCACAGGGTTGAGGGTATGGCACTTTCCTTCTAGGCCCCACGTGGGTTTTCCAACACTTCCACGTTAGTGGAGCCAGAGGTGAGTGGAAAGATGGTTTCCGTAGGGTGCAGATTGACTGAGTTGTGTACATGACACTTCACTCTCCACACAGCCCCCTCCCCCCCCATAGGTGTTCCAACACCTCCCACTTTGTGACACCAGATGTTAGGTGAAAGATGGTTTCTCCACAGGATTCTTTCACAGCGGCTGGTGTATGTCACTTTCCACATCGTTCCCCACATAGGTTTTCAAACTCTTCTAACCTAGCGATTGCTACAAGCTGTTAGTTGAATGTTGGTTTCCCCAGAGTGAAGTCTGACGGAGTACATGGAACTTGACGCGTAGTCCCCACGCAGGTTTTCAAGCCCTTGGAACTGAGTGAATCTAGGTGTCAGCTAAAAGATGGAGTCCTCAGAGTGTGCCTTCACGCGGGTGACTCTACGGCACCTACCTTGCAGGCCCCGTGCCGTTGTCAGACAGCTCTCTTTTAGTGCAGCAAGATATTAGGAGAAAGACCGTTTCGCCACACCGTGTTTCACATGATGGAGTGTAAGGGCACCTTTTTCTACGCAAGCCACCGTAGGTTCGCAAACACTTGGACCTGAGTGAAATGAGATGCTAGCTGAAAGATGGTTTCTCCACAGGGTGGAGGGTGACTTTCCGCGTCGTTCTCCGCATAGGATTTCAAACAATGCCAACCCGGTGATACAAGATGTTCCTGGAAAGATGGTTTCCCCAAATGTGCAGCTGCACAAAGGTGAGCGTATGGCACTTTCAATAGAGGCCTCCCATCACGGTTCCGCCTCTTCTCACGTAGGGAAAGGAGACGTTAGCTGAAAGGTGTTTCCTCGCCCCCGCCCCCGCCCCCCACGGTTTTGTTTCACACGGTCGAGGACAGAGCACTTGCCGTGTACGTCTGCATACGCTTTCAAACTCTTGCAACTTAGTCAAACAAGATGTCAGCTGAGAGATGGTGTCTCTGCAGGACTCTTTCAGAGTATCGAGTACGCGTCACTTTCCACATCGTGCCCCGCATAGGTTTTCAAACGCTTCTGACTTAGTGATGCAAGATGTCAGTTGAAGGGCGGTTTCCCCGAAGGGCAAACCTTTGACAGAGTTGAGGGGCACGCGCCGCATAAAGCCCCCACAGGCTTCACACGCTTCTTACCTGGTGAAACCCAATGTAGTTGAAAGACGGTTTCCCCAACAGTGTTGTTTCACAGCGCTGAGGGTCCAGGCCCCACATGGGATTGCAAACACTTCCAAGTTGGTGGAAGCAGAGGAGAGTGGAAAGCGTTTCTCCAAAGTGCAGTTTGCCCGAGTCGAGTATATGGCACCTTCCACTGAGGCCCCACGATAGGCGTTTGCTCAAACGCTGGTCTAACTTAGCGATGCAAGATGTTCCTTCCCAGAGCAGAGTTTGTGGCACTGACCTTACGTGTGGGCGCCGCATAGGTTTTCAAACAGTTCTCCCTCAGTGAGCCAAGATGTTAGTTGCAAGATGGCTTCTCCACAGGACTTTCTCACAATGCCGAGTAAATGTCACTTGCCCCTTCTTTGCCCGCAGAGGATCTCCGGCAAATCTAACCTAGTGACGCGGGATGTTATTTGAAAGGTGGTTTCCCCAAAGTGCCTCTTGACAGAGTCGCGTATATGGCACCTTCGTCATAGGCCCCGAATGCGTTTTCAGACACCTCTGCCCAGTGCAACGTGATGTCAGCCCACAGTATTCTCTCCCACTGTCGAGTATATGTCACTTTCCCCCTGGCTCCCCACAGAGGGTTTCAAACACTTCTACGTTAGTGATGCAAGCTGTTAGCCAGAAGATGGCTCCTGCAATGTGCAGTGTGACAGTGCTCTGTATATATATATATATATATATATATGTTTATGTATATATATGTGTATATAAGTATATATATGTATATGTATATATGTATATATACATACATACGGCACTTTGTGCTTAGGCCCCGACGGGTTTCTCAAGCACTTCCAACTTAATGAAACCACGTGGTAGTTGAAACGGTCTCCCTCCCCACAGTGTTGTTTCACAGAGTTGAGTATATGGCACTTTCGCTGTAGGCCCCGCGCGAACGGTTTGCAGCCACAGCTAACAAACATAGTGAGCGAGCGAAGTAAGCTGTTAGTTGAAGGACGGCTTCTCCGCCCTCCCCCCTCCCCACACACACACCCCAGGTGTTGTTTGACAGAGTGGGGTGTCTCATCCTTTCGGTGTGAGCTCCGCATAGCTTTTCAGACACGTCCAACAAGGGAACCCAGGTGCTCTTCGAAGGATGGTTTCACCCCGGTGTTGTTTTACAGAGTTGAGCACATGGCACTTTCTGCGTCGGAAGCCCCTCGTTTCTGAAACTCTTCTCAGTAAGGGAAACGAGAGGTGTGTTGAAAGGTGGCGTCTCCACGGTGTTGTTTCACAGAGTTGACGCTACGGCACTTTCGTCGCAGGTCCCGCATGGGTCTTGAAGCCCTTGTCACTTTGGGAAACGAGCTGTTATTGGAAAAGTGGTTTCCCCCCAGTGTCTCACAGAGTTGAGGGTAGGGCCCTTGCCGCGTAGACCCCCCCCCCAACAGTTTCCAAACACTCTTAAGTTAGTGAAACCAGGTGTTAGTTGAGTGCTCGTTTCAGCACACCATCGTTTCTCACGGTTGAGTAGACGGCACTCAACCGTTAGGCTTCTCGTAGGTTTTCAAACCCTTCTACCCTAGAGAAACCACATGGCAGTAGAAGGGCGGTTTCCCCACAGTGTTGTTTCCTAGAGTTGAGAGCGCACGGTCCCGTGCGCTAGGCGCCTGCGAGCCTTTTGAAACACCTGTGGCTTAGTGCAACCAGATGCTAAGAGACAGATTGTGTCCGCACAGCGTCGTCTCACAGGGTTCAGTATATGGCACTCTCGTTGTAGGCCCCGCAACGTTTGGAGCCACGTCTACCTTAGCGAAGTGAGATGTCAGTGGAACGACGGCTTTCACCAAGTGTTATTTGCCAGAGCGCAGCGTGAGATACTTTCGGGCTAGGCTCCGCGTGGCTTTCCAAACACTTCTAACGAGGGAACCCAGATGCTGTTTGAAGGAGGGTTTCACCTCAGTGTTGTTTTACAGAGTTGCGCACAGGGCCCTCTCTGCGTAGTACCCACGTAGGTTTTCGAACCCTTCTCACTAAGCGAAACGAGCGGTTAGGTGAAATGTGGAGACCCACAGTGTTGTCTCACAGAGTTGAGTGTACGGCATTTTCCGCATAGGCCCTGCATAGGTTGTCAAACACTTCTCGCTTTGTGAAACGAGATGGGATTGGAAAGATGGTTTCCCCCGCAGCGTCTCAGAGAGTTGAGTATACGGCAGGTTCGTCGTAGTCTCCGGATGCTTTCTCAAACACTTCCAACTTAGTGAAACCCCGTGGTACTTGGAAGACGCTTTCCCCACAAGGTTGTGTCACAGAGTTGAGTGTACGTCACTTTCTACGTAAGCCTCCATAGGCTTTCAAACACGTCTGCCTTAGTGAACTGAGATGTTAGTTGAAAGGTGTTTTCCCCACCGTGTTGTTCCCCATAGCCGAGTATATGGCACTCAACGTCCACGTCCGCATACGTTTTCAAACTCTTCTAACTTAGGCAAACAAGGTGTTAGTTGAAAGATGGTTTCTCCACGGTATGTTTTCACAGAGTCGAGGACATGGCACTTTCCTCATGGTTCCTAGCAACGTTTTTCACGTACGTCTCACATGGTGAAACAAGATATTAGTTGGAAGATGGTTTCCCTAAAAACTGACAGTGGAGCAGATGGCACTTTCCGCCTCAGCACCCCCCCCCCCCGCAAGTTTCGAAACACTCCTACAAAATGAACCCAGATGTTATTTGAAGGACGGTTTCACCACAGTCGTGTTGCGCAGAGTTGAGCACATTTCTTTGTAGCACTGGCATAGGTTTTCAACCACTTCGAAGTGAAGAGCAGTTAGCTGCAACATGGATTCACCACAGTGTTGTGTCACCGAGTTGAGTGCATGGTCTACGCGCCTAGGTCCCGTGTGTCTTCTCAGACACTTACTTGTAACCTAGTGAAACCAGAGGCTAGGAGAAAGACTCTTTCCCCCCACAGTGCTGTTTCACAGAGTTGAGTATATGGCACTCTCGGACTAGGCCCCACATGGTTTGCATCTACATCTAACATAGTGAATTAAAATGTGAGTTGGAGGACGGCTTCCCCAGGTGTTGTTTGACAGAGTGGAGTGTATGATTCTTGCGGTGTAGGCTCTGCATAAGTTTTCAAACACTTCTAACAGGGGAGCCCAGGCGGTATTTGAAAGGGTGGTCTCCGCACCGTGTTGTTTTACAGAGTTGGGCACATGGCACTTTCTACGTAGAACCGCATACGGTTCTCAAACACTTCTAAGTGAAACGAGAGGTTAGTTGAAAGGTGGAGTCCCCACAGTGTTGTTTCACAGAGTGGACCCGGTGGCCCCTTCGGCGCAGGCCCTACATGGGTTTTCAAACGCTTGTAACTTTGTGAAATGAGATGTTAGTTGAAAGATGGTTTCTCCACCGTGTCTCACAGAGTTGAGTTTGTGGCGCTTTCGGTGTCATCCCCGCGTGGTTTTCAAACACTTCTAACTTACTGAAACAACATGTTAGTTGGAAGAGGGTTTCCCCGACTGTGTTGCGTCTCGGAGTTGAAAATATGGCGCTTTCCTCGTAGACCCTGGATAGTTTTCAAACAGGCTCGAAGCAGGGAAACCAGATGTTAGTTGAAAGATCGTTTTGCCACACCATTGTCTCTCACAGTCGAGTCCATGCCACTTAACCGTTAGGCTTCCCATGGGTTTTCAAAGACTTCTACCTTAGGGAAACCAGATGGTAGTTGAACGCAGTTGCACTACGCGCAGTGAGAAGGTAATTGAAAGGTCGTTTCACCCCAGTGTTGTTTGATTGAGTGGCGCGTATGGCGCTAGCCACATGGGCCCCGCATGTGTTTTCAAAAAGACTTGTAAGCGTGAAACCAGAGAGTAGTTGAACGATCCTTTCACCACGCTGGTACTCACACAGTTGAGTATAGGGCACCTTGCGATTAGGCAATCCTATGAGGGCATAGGATTGCCACACACTGCTCCCTTAGAGAAACCAGCTGGTAGTTGAAGACCGTTTTCCCACAGCGTTGCTTCACAGAGTTGAGTATATGGCACGGTCTTCATAGGCCCCTCAGGGGTTTCAAACACTTGTAACTTAGTGGTCCAGTTTTTAGTTAAAAGTCAGTTTCTCCCGTGTTGTTTCACAGAGTTGAGCGTACGGTGGGTGCTATGCACCTAAGCCCCCTCCCCCCGTCTTTTCAAACCCTTGTAACGTCGCGAATCCAGATGCTCGGAGAAAGACTGTGTCACCATAGTGTCTGTGCTCGGAGTTGAGCGTATGGCACTTTCGTTGTGGGCCCCGCATGGTTTTCAAACACATCGACCTTAGGGAAATAAGATGTGAGTTGGAGGACGGCTTCCTCCAAGTGTTGTCTGACACAGCGCAATGTAAGATACGCTCGGTGTAGCCGCCGCATGGCATTTCAAACACGTCTGACAAGGGAACCCAGGTGATATGTGGGGGATGGTATCACCACGCTGTTGTTTTACAGAGTTGAGCATATGGCACTCTGCATAGTCCCTGCATAGGTCTTCAAACACTTGGAACTTAGCGCACCAAGCTGTTAGTTGAAAGAGGGTTTCTCCACAGGATCCTCTACAGTGTCCTGTACATGTCACTCTCCACGTCGTTCCCCACATAGACCTTCACAGACTTCTACGCGACACGACACGTTTCATTGACAGGCTATTTCCACAAAGTGCATTTTGACAGAGTTGAGGATGTGGCGCTTTCACCATAAGCCCTGCATTGATTTTCCAACACGTCGAACCTAGCGAAACAAGATGGTAGTTGAACGATTGTTTTCATTGCACTGCTGCTTCACGGAATCGAGTGGATGGCACTTTCATGTATCCCAAGCACAGGTTTCCAAACACTTGAACCTCAGTGAAACCAGATGTTAGTCGAACAGTGGTCTCCTCACAGAGTTGTGTGTATGGGCACCTTGCGCAGGCCACTCAAGTGTTTCTAAACACTTCAGACTCTGTGAAACCAGGTATTAGTTGAAAGACGGTTGCCCCACAGTGTTGTTTCACGGGGAGATGGGTATTTAGCACCTTCCGCTTAGGCCCCTCATAGGTTTTCAAACACTTCCACCTTAGCGTAAGGGGCTGTTACTTGAACGGTGGTTTCCCCCGCAACGTATCAGACAGGTGCGTATGTGGCACTTTTGACGTCGCCCCCCCGCATGGGTGTTCAAGCACACTAAGTTAGCGAAACCAGATGTCAACTGATAGAGGTTTGCACCACACAAACGTTTCACAGGGTTGAGTACCGGGCACTTGGGCTGGAGTCCCCGCATGAGCTTCTAGCCACTTCTAGTGTCGTGAAACAAGACATTAGTTGAAAGATGCGTTGTTTGCCAGAGTTGACTACGTGGCACTTTTATGCATAGGTTTTGGAACACGCCTGGCAACGTGAAACCGTTAAGTTAGTTGAAAGACGGTTTCCCCACAGCAGTTTTTAGAGTCGAGTATATGTCACTTTCCCCATAGTCCCCAGTGTATGTTCTAAAGCAGTCCTGACAGTGGAACAAGTTGTTAATGGAAAGATTGTTCTCCCACGATATTGTTTCACAGAGTGGAGTGTATGGCACCTTCCCCTAGGTGCCTCATAGGTTTTTAAGCTTTCCTAAATTTCTGAAATCAGACGGTAGTTGAAAGAGGTTTTCACCCCAGTGTTGTCTCAGAGAGTTGAGTATACGGCACTTTCCTCATAGACCCGGCACAGGGTTTCAAGTACTTCTGTTAGCGAAACAAGATATTAGTTGAAAGACCGTTTCTCCATAATACCCTTTCGCACAATCAAGTGTATGCCACTTTCATCGTAATTCCCCGAAAATGTTGACAGAAACTTCTAACGGTGGAACAAGATGTTAGTTGAAGGATGGTTTCACCACACTGTTGTTTCACGGAGCGGAGTGATGGCGCTTTCCGTATGGTTGCCCGCGTGGGTTTTCTAACACTTACAAAGTAGTGACATCAAATGGTAGTCGAAAGATGGTTTCACCACAGTGTTGTCTCACAGAGTGGAGGATATGGCGCTTCTCTCACAGTTGCTCGCGTACGTTTTCCATCCCGTCCAAATTAGTGAAACGGAATGTTTCTTGAAAGAGGGTTCCCCAAAGTGTTGTTGTTTCCCATATTTGAGTATAAGGCACTTTCCCTGTAGGTGTCGCATAGGTGGTTTTCAAACTCTTCCAGCCTTGTGCAACAAGAGGTTAGTTAGTTGACTGAGGGTTTGAGCAGACTCTTGTGCAGAGTTGAGTGTATGGCACTTTCCGCATGGGCTCCGCATAGGTTTCAAAGATGTTTTTAATCGTAGGGATACCAGATGTCAGTCGAAAGACGTTTCATACCGTCGTGCATACGGCAGTTTCGGTGTTGGCCCCGCATGGGTCTTCAAACACGTCTACCTTGGTGAAACCCGACGTTAGTGGATAGATGGTTTCACCACACGGTTGTTTCCCAGGGTTGGGTGCATGGCACATTCGGTGTAGGCCCCACATGGGTCTTCAAACTAAGAGGGGTCTAATGTACTGAAACAGGAGGCGGGTTGAAAGACGGTTTCCGCACAGTGTTATTTGCCAGACTCGAGTATATGACACTTTATTCGTAGGCCCCACATAGGTTGTCGGATACCTCCAACAGAGTGAGACCCGATGGTAGTTGAAGGATGGTTTCTCCACGGTAAGATTTCAGCGTGGAGTGCATCTCGTTTTCCTCATAGGTTTTCAAACACTTCTCAGCGAAGCAAGATGCTAGTTGGTAAACGGCTTATTTATGAAACGTGTCACGTACCTAACGCGGTGTAAGATCACTGCGCGGAAACTTCTTTCAACTAACAACTTGTTCCGCAAAGTTAGAAGTGTGGGCATCCTAGGCATAGAAGTAACAAGGAAAGTGCACTTCGCTCACTTTGTCAACAGGATCGTTGTAGACAAACCACTTTTCAAATAACATCTGGTTTAACTAAGTGGGAAGTGTTTGCAAACGCTTGCGGGGCCGCAAAGACACTGCCCTGTACTCAGCGCTGTGACACACCAGTGTGGTGATGCCTTAGGCCAACTAACGTGTGCTTTTCAAGTGTTTGAAAACCCATGTGGGGACGAAACGGAAAGCGCCATAGGCTGAAGTGTATGAAACACTGTGGGGGAAACCACCTTCCAACTAAAATCCTGTTTCAGTATGTTGGAAGCGTTTGCAAACCTCTGCGGGGCTTAGGCGGAAATGCCTCCACGCAGCTCTGTGAAACAACCACGGGGAAAGAGTCTTTCACCTAACATGAGGTTTCGCTAAGTGAGAACTCTTTGAACACCTATGCGGGGCCTACAGGGTAAGGGACCACAGAGTCACCTCCGTGAAACAACACCGTGGGGGAAACCGACTTTCAAGTAACATCTATCTATCTGATTTCCCAGAGTGAGAAGTGTTTGAAAACCCATGCAGGGCCTGGGCGGAGAGGGCCCGTACGCTCAACTCCGTGACAAAACACTGTGGGGTATCCAGCTTGCGACTTACCTCTTGTTTCGCCAAGTAGAATAGGAAAGCCTAGGTGGGTCCTACGGGGAAAGTGCCACGCACTCAACTCTGTGAAACAGAAACGTGTGAGGGAAACATCTTTCCACTCTCATCTTGTTTCACCAAGTTAACAATGTTTCAAAGCAACTGCAGCCACCCACAGCGAGTGTGCCTTATACTCAATACCATGAAACACTCTAGGGAAATCTTTCTCCCATCGTCTTATTCATTAAGTTTGAAGCGTTTGGACACCTATGCGGAGCCTAGGTGGAAAGTTCTATGTACTCAACTCTACCAGGCCGCACTTGAGGGAAACTATCTTTCAACTAACATCTTGTTTCACTTAAGTCACAAGTGTTTGAGGAAACACTGCAGGCCCCTACCCCGACCAGTGCCTTGTACCTAACTTTAGGAAGTACCGTGGGGATACCATCATCCAACTAACGGCTACGTTTCACCATGTGAGAAACGTTAGCCAATACGTGCGGGGCCTACACGGAAAGTGCCTTATACTCACCTCTGGAAAAAAGAGTGACACACCGGGTTTCGCTACGTTAAAATTGCTTGAAAACTAGGCGGGACCTAGAGGTGCCCTGGGCACCGTCACGGCCGAGAGACAATCTCCCAACATCTGGTTTCGCTCGGTGACAAGTGTTTAAAACACATGCGGGGCCTATGTGGAGAGTACCCAACACTCAACTCCGTGAAACAACACTGTGGGGAAACCACCGTTCAACCTCTATGTGGTTCCTTTGAGGTAGAAGTGTTTGAAAGCCTATGAGAGGCCAACTGGTTAAGTGCCATACCTACGCTCAACGGTGAACAACGACGCTGTGCTAAAACAATAGTTCAACTAACATCCGGTTACACGCATTTAAAATAAGTGTTTGAAAACTATTCAGGGTCTGTGAGGAGAGTGCCCTATGCTCAACTCTGTGACAGAACGCAGTGGGGACACCATCTTCCGACTAACCTGTGTCAGTTTGAAAACCATGAGGAGCTACACCCGAAAGGGACTTACTCTATGAGACGCCCTAGGGAAACCGTCTTTGAAGTAACTTCTCGTTTCACAAACTTACCAGTGTTTGAAAACCCGTGCATGCAAGGCCTGCGCCGAAAGTGCCTATCGTCAACTCTGTGAAACAACACTGTGGGCCTCCACGTTTCAACCAGCCTCTCGTTTCACTTAGTGAGAAGGGTTTGAAAACCTACGCGCGTTCTACGCAACGAGTGCCATATGCTCAACTCTGTAAAGCAACACTGGTGAAACCATCCTTCAAATAGCATCATGGTTCACTGTTAGAAGTGTTTGGAAACCTATGCGGAGCCTACCCCGAGACTATCTTACACTGCACTCTGGCAAAGACTTTGGGGAAGCCGTCCTTCAACTGACATTTTACTTCACTATGTTAGTTATAGATGCAAACCATGTGGCGCCTTGTCCGAAAGTTATATATATTCAACTCTGTGAAGTAGCACTGTGGGGGGAAAGAGTCTTTCTCCATCCTCTGGTTTCACTAGGTTACAAGTAAGTGTCTGAGAAGACCCACGGGACCTAGGCGCGTAGACCATGCACTCAACTCGGTGACACAACACTGTGGTGAATCCATGTTGCAGCTAACTGCTCTTCACTTCGAAGTGGTTGAAAACCTATGCCAGTGCTACAAAGAAAGTGTCATGTGCTCAACTCTGCGCAACACGACTGTGGTGAAACCGTCCTTCAAATAACATCTGGGTTCATTTTGTAGGAGTGTTTCGAAACTTGCGGGGGGGGGGGGTGCTTAGGCGGAAAGTGCCATCTGCTCCACTGTCAGTTTTTAGGGAAACCATCTTCCAACTAATATCTTGTTTCACCATGTGAGACGTACGTGAAAAACGTTGCTAGGAACCATGAGGAAAGTGCCATGTCCTCGACTCTGTGAAAACATACCGTGGAGAAACCATCTTTCAACTAACACCTTGTTTGCCTAAGTTAGAAGAGTTTGAAAACGTATGCGGACGTGGACGTTGAGTGCCATATACTCGGCTATGGGGAACAACACGGTGGGGAAAACACCTTTCAACTAACATCTCAGTTCACTAAGGCAGACGTGTTTGAAAGCCTATGGAGGCTTACGTAGAAAGTGACGTACACTCAACTCTGTGACACAACCTTGTGGGGAAAGCGTCTTCCAAGTACCACGGGGTTTCACTAAGTTGGAAGTGTTTGAGAAAGCATCCGGAGACTACGACGAACCTGCCGTATACTCAACTCTCTGAGACGCTGCGGGGGAAACCATCTTTCCAATCCCATCTCGTTTCACAAAGCGAGAAGTGTTTGACAACCTATGCAGGGCCTATGCGGAAAATGCCGTACACTCAACTCTGTGAGACAACACTGTGGGTCTCCACGTTTCACCTAACCGCTCGTTTCGCTTAGTGAGAAGGGTTCGAAAACCTACGTGGGTACTACGCAGAGAGGGCCCTGTGCGCAACTCTGTAAAACAACACTGAGGTGAAACCCTCCTTCAAACAGCATCTGGGTTCCCTCGTTAGAAGTGTTTGGAAAGCCACGCGGAGCCTAGCCCGAAAGTATCTCACGCTGCGCTCTGGCAAATAACACTTGGTGAAAGCCGTCGTTCCACTGACATCTCACTTCGCTAAGGTAGACGTGGCTCCAAACGTTGCGGGGCCTACAACGAGAGTGCCATATACTGAACCCTGTGAGACGACGCTGTGCGGACACAATCTGTCTCTTAGCATCTGGTTGCACTAAGCCACAGGTGTTTCAAAAGGCTCGCAGGCGCCTAGCGCACGGGACCGTGCGCTCTCAACTCTAGGAAACAACACTGTGGGGAAACCGCCCTTCTACTGCCATGTGGTTTCTCTAGGGTAGAAGGGTTTGAAAACCTACGAGAAGCCTAACGGTTGAGTGCCGTCTACTCAACCGTGAGAAACGATGGTGTGCTGAAACGAGCACTCAGCTAACACCTGGTTTCACTAACTTAAGAGTGTTTGGAAACTGTTGGGGGGGGGGTCTACGCGGCAAGGGCCCTACCCTCAACTCTGTGAGACACTGGGGGGAAACCACTTTTCCAATAACAGCTCGTTTCCCAAAGTGACAAGGGCTTCAAGACCCATGCGGGACCTGCGACGAAAGTGCCGTAGCGTCAACTCTGTGAAACAACACCGTGGAGACGCCACCTTTCAACACACCTCTCGTTTCCCTTACTGAGAAGAGTTTCAGAAACGAGGGGCTTCCGACGCAGAAAGTGCCATGTGCTCAACTCTGTAAAACAACACCGGGGTGAAACCATCCTTCGAAGAGCACCTGGGTTCCCTTGTTGGACGTGTCTGAAAAGCTATGCGGAGCTCACACCGAAAGGATGAGACACCCCACTCTGTCAAACAACACCTGGGGTGTGTGTGTGGGGAGGGGGGAGGGCGGAGAAGCCGTCCTTCAACTAACAGCTTACTTCGCTCACTATGTTTGTTAGCTGTGGCTGCAAACCGTTCGCGCGGGGCCTACAGCGAAAGTGCCATATACTCAACTCTGTGAAACAACACTGTGGGGAGGGAGACCGTTTCAACTACCACGTGGTTTCATTAAGTTGGAAGTGCTTGAGAAACCCGTCGGGGCCTAAGCACAAAGTGCCGTATGTATGTATATATACATATATACATATACATATATATACTTATATACACATATATATACATAAACATATATATATATATATATATATATATATACACAGAGCACTGTCACACTGCACATTGCAGGAGCCATCTTCTGGCTAACAGCTTGCATCACTAACGTAGAAGTGTTTGAAACCCTCTGTGGGGAGCCAGGGGGAAAGTGACATATACTCGACAGTGGGAGAGAATACTGTGGGCTGACATCACGTTGCACTGGGCAGAGGTGTCTGAAAACGCATTCGGGGCCTATGACGAAGGTGCCATATACGCGACTCTGTCAAGAGGCACTTTGGGGAAACCACCTTTCTTTTTTTTTTTTTTTTTTTTTTAAATTTTTTTTTTTCAACGTTTATTTATTTTTGGGACAGAGAGAGACAGAGCATGAACGGGGGAGGAGCAGAGAGAGAGGGAGACACAGAATCAGAAACAGGCTCCAGGTTCTGAGCCATCAGCCCAGAGCCGGACGCGGGGCTCGAACTCACGGACCGCGAGATCGTGACCTGGCTGAAGTCGGACGCTTCACCGACTGCACCACCCAGGCGCCCCAAAGGGGAAACCACCTTTCAAATAACATCCCGCGTCACTAGGTTAGATTTGCCGGAGATCCTTTGCGGGCAAAGAAGGGGCAAGTGACATTTACTCGGCATTGTGAGAAAGTCCTGTGGAGAAGCCATCTTGCAACTAACATCTTGGCTCACTGAGGGAGAACTGTTTGAAAACCTATGAGGCGCCCACACGTAAGGTCAGTGCCACAAACTCTGCTCTGGGAAGGAACATCTTGCATCGCTAAGTTAGACCAGCGTTTGAGCAAACGCCTATCGTGGGGCCTCAGTGGAAGGTGCCATATACTCGACTCGGGCAAACTGCACTTTGGAGAAACGCTTTCCACTCTCCTCTGCTTCCACCAACTTGGAAGTGTTTGCAATCCCATGTGGGGCCTGGACCCTCAGCGCTGTGAAACAACACTGTTGGGGAAACCGTCTTTCAACTACATTGGGTTTCACCAGGTAAGAAGCGTGTGAAGCCTGTGGGGGCTTTATGCGGCGCGTGCCCCTCAACTCTGTCAAAGGTTTGCCCTTCGGGGAATCCGCCCTTCAACTGACATCTTGCATCACTAAGTCAGAAGCGTTTGAAAACCTATGCGGGGCACGATGTGGAAAGTGACACGTATTCGATACTCTGAAAGAGTCCTGCAGAGACACCATCTCTCAGCTGACATCTTGTTTGACTAAGTTGCAAGAGTTTGAAAGCGTATGCAGACGTACACGGCAAGTGCTCTGTCCTCGACCGTGTGAAACAAAACCGTGGGGGGCGGGGGCGAGGAAAAACCTTTCAGCTAACGTCTCCTTTCCCTACATGAGAATAGGCGGAACAGTGATGGGAGGCCTATACTGAAAGTGCCATACACTCACCTTTGTGCAGCTGTACATTTGGGGAAACCATCTTTCCAGGAACATCCTGTATCACCGGGTTGGCATTGTTTGAAATCCTATGCAGAGAACGACGTGGAAAGTCACCCTCCACCCTGTGGAGAAACCATCTTTCAGCTAGCATCTCATTTCACTCAGGTCCATGTGTTTCTGAACCTACGGTGGCTTGCGTAGAAAAAAGTGCCCTTACACTCCATCATGTGAAACACGGTGTGGTTAAACGGTCTTTCTCCTAATATCTTGCTGCACTAAAAGAGAGCTGTCTGACAACGGTACGGGGCCTGCAAGGTAGGTGCTGTATAGTCACCCATGTGAAGGCACACTCTGAGGACTCCATCTTTTAGCTGACACCTAGTTTCACTCAGTTCCAAGTGGTTGAAATCCTGCGCGGGGACTACACGTCAAGTTCCATGTACTCCGTCAGACTTCAATCTGGGGAAACCAACATTCAACTAACAGGTTGTATCAATCACTAGGTTAGAATATGCCCAGGAAGAATTATCTTTAGCAGTCAAAGCCCCTGGTTGGGGGTGGACCCATCTCATATGTGGGGAAGGGGAAGGGAATTTTATCGACTCTCTCTTCAGTTTCCCACGTAACAACTTGAATGCGTAGCCCTCGCTCACCTTGTAATCTCTCTACCATTGCTGCTTTCCAAATTGTTCTCAGTTCACATTCGTTACCCTACCCTTTGCCTGGCACCTATACCAACACATGTCCCCAGTTTACGCGTGAGTTTTGAAGCTTTTCCTGACCTAATACCGAGCTCCCCAAAGTGATGTTCCAGAGAATGCTGCTCCCCCCCATCCCTGAGCCTCTTTTGGTGGGCAGGCTAAAGTGTCATGTAAATGGTTAGCCACGTTGACCCGTGCCCTTAATGGAGGGAGCTACCCTCAATCAAAAGAACAGTTTGTGCATATGCACCATGATCCCAAAACGTGATCCACACACAAAAATGCCTATGAATAAATAGAGCACCGGGGTCTCCTTCCCACAATCTGATCATCACATGGAAGCACATTCTTCATAGATCACAGCCAACGTTGCCCCTGTCTACTAATACGATTGGCAGAAGCACACCAGAAGCCAAAGTTCCCCTCTAGTTCATTTTTGAAAACATTTTTGTACATATATTTATTTTTGTGAGACAGAGTGAGACAGAGCACAAGTGTGCGAGGGCAGAGAAGGAAGGGGACACAAAACCTGAAGCAGGCTCCAGGTTCAGAGCAAGCATTCAGAACAAAGCCTGACGTGGCACTCCAACCCACAAACCACAAGATCGTGACCTGAGCTGAAGTTGGCCACCCAACCAACCGAGCCATCCAGGCGCCACCCCCCCCCCTCTGTTTCTTAAGGGAGTTTGTGGGCTTCATGCTGACAGGGCTCTAAAGGGCATCCTGTGGAGACCTCCTGTAGCCAAAAGTCCCAAAGGTTCTTGTGATTCCTGACCAAGACTCATTATGAATTCATTGTGCTGGTTAGGTTCTTCGGAACATGAAGAACTCTGTACCAAAGTGCATCAACTTTCATGACGTTGCTTTCTCATCCATCAAGGTTTGTCTTCGCGTCCATAAAAACACAGTCTTTCAGACTACTATATCCAGCTACAGATGTCCAATGGGGACAGCCCTTGTGACTTTGGGACCAGTGGAGTCAGAGTGTCCCTGACCTTTTAGTTTAAGGGCTACATGGACATCCAGAACACTGAGGATTTGGAAGGGGTCAGGAGATAGTTGTTGCTGTGGAGGCTGGGCCAGACATATTAGCAAAAAGCTGGCCCCTTTGGTAGTCCCAAAGGAAATGAAGATAAACATCTCCATTCATCAAGGTTGCATTCACATTTGATGGACACATTGAATGCCCTTAGGTTTTGGCTGCAGCCATATCCTCACTCTTTGTGTCTGTGTTTCTGACTGACTCTTTCATTCACTCTTATGAGACTTGGAGCTGGCTTGCAATAAGAAGGCGCTCAGGGACAGGCTTCAGATTCCCACTCGGTCCTGTGCTCATTAACAGCCATGAGCATTGGATATCGCAAAGGAGAATAGCCCTTCTATCCCGCAGTTTGGTGCTTGCTGTTTGTAGCCAGGGGCAGGGGGGAGGCGAGCCAGCTCACCTCCTTGATCTGCCTGATTGAGATGCCTTCCTTCTGAAAAGCAGACAGTTCACACAGGAGCAGTAGGCTCCTGAAGCTGGTCAGCACACAAAGAGCTTTGTACTGAAGAGGCACCAATGCCCCTCCCCACACTTTAGAGCCACAGCTCCGGGAACCTCCAAGCTACAACAGTGTCACTGTTCCCTCTGTTCAATGATGGGAAAAGCAACAAAAGCAAACCAAGCCTCAGGGTTGTATAGGTCCTCAAGAAGTAAGAAAGCAGTGCTGTTGCTGACAGAGTTCCTGGAAGGAGACTTTAGAATGCACCTCCGCCTAAGCCCTCTGTTGTTGCTTCTTCTCCTCACAGCCAGCCAGGTTGCAAGGAGTTGGTGCTGGGCACTCCCTTCTCCATAGAATTCCTTTTCCTAGCTCTGAAGAACTCTGGACCTCATTATTCACCTTGACACATGTTTTCTCTCTTGTAGAAACAAGGCTCTTCCCGCAATCCATTCAGAATCAGTGTCTCAAGAGTCTATCCTCTGTCTTTCTCCTGGGAGTCTGATCCAGTCCTTGTGACTATGAAAGAGATATTGCCACAGGGCTACTTCTTCATTAATTCACTGGGTTTCAGAAGTATGCAGCCATTCCGAGCTCAGGGATTTGAAGGGGACCGACGGAGGACGTCTGTTTACTCTAGGCCCGAGTACAGGCAGAGAGCAGGCCTCCTTCTGGGCTGAGGGCAAATGAAGAAAGCCATCTTTCCAAGTGGATCCCCATTCCCACCATAAATGCCAAGCTTTGGCGCACCTGGTGCCCATTTCCTTTCCCTTGATGTGTGTCTGACAATGTAATATTTTTTCTCCCTTAGGCACCATGGAGCTATCACTCGCTCCGCTGGCACAACTGGGTGGGCCGCAATCTCCCACTCTGCTCCAGTGCTCAGTGAGACTTATCAGCCTCTGTTGTGTCAAAGGAAAGAAGGCCTTGAGTCTCTGGGTACTTGGTGCTTGACCTGCTATGCTATGGAGGGTTAATGGGAGCCAGCTTGTCTCACTGACCTGGATGATTGAGTTGCGTTTATTCTGAGAAGCACACGGTTTGCACGTGACTCTAGGAATGAGGAGGAGGTGAGCATTGGAAGAGCCCTTGCCAGGAATGAGGGAACCAAGTCTTTGTTGCAGATTCCTGAGCAAGAGCCCTCAGAACCCCATACCTACAAGTCAAACACTGCTGCCTCCCTCAACTGATGGGAAACATGGCAGGGATAGACCAAACCAGAACTCCCTGACTCCTTGAGAAAGAAGGCAGGCTTCGTGTTGACAGGGTGCCCAGGTGTATTCATTCAGAGGACCCCTTTGGCCTAATCCCACAGGACTTTCTTATTCTGGCTATGACCTGGTTGATAGGAGACGGCATTGGGTACTAACGTCTCAACTTTCTCCAAATCTCATGTGTGGTGAAGACCTCTGGCAGTGTGCGTCTCCATTGCCGCTCCTGACCGAGCTTTTCTGATAAAAGAGGGTTTGCATGGACACTATTCTGGCACAGCGTCCCATAAAAACATCCTCTTGTTTCAGCTTGGAGATTTGGGGGTGTGCCTGTGGTGGTGATAGAGATGTTGCATTGGCCCTTCTCAATCTGGTTTCAGAATGATATGGCCCTGCCCATACCCAGCCTGTGTGAAGGTGCCCAGGGAGAATGCTCGTGGGTAGGCTAAGCCTGAAGTTGTGGGTGGATGCCACCTTCCCGTGTGGGTCAAGGGGAAGAGAGAGTGGGGGTCTCTTTCTCTGGTTTCCCCCGTGCCCATTTGAAGGCACAGCTTTGACTCACCCTGGAGTCATTCCTCTCCAATGCCTGCTTTCCTAACTTGTTCTCAGTTCACACATGGAAACCCTGTGTCTGTCTCCTCCAGCAACCATGATCCCCGATTTGCGGGTGAGTTGCCAAGCCTTTCCTGACCTGATGCATGGCTCTCAGAGTCTGATGTCCCAGAGGACATCTATTCCCCCTGTCCCTGAGACTTTGGTGGTGGGCAAGTTATAGTATTATGGGAATGGGTAGACACGTGGACCCCCATCCCTCATGGATGGAGCTACACTCAGTGGAAACAACAGACACTCTGGTAGGTGCAGCATGCTCCACGACCTGAGCAGTGCACAAAAAGCCCTTTGAATAGTGAACCAAGACCTCGTTCCCACCTCTGGATTGTCACATGGAAGCACATTCTTCCTATTTCAGATCCACTGCTGACACTCTCGATGGATATGATGGGCAGAAACATACTAGAACACAAAGTTCCCCTCTGTTTCTTAAAGGAGAATGTGGGCCTCCTGCTCACAGGGCTCCAACGGGTGTCCTTTGCAGAATTCCTGGAGTCAAAGCCCAGAAAAGGAGCTTGTGATTCCTGAGCAAGCCAGCTTGTGAACACATGGTGCTTCTCAGGTTCTTATAACATGAAGAACTCTGGCCCTCGTTATTTCCAGTTTGATGACATTGCTTACCATCCGTCAAGGTTCGTCTTGGGGTCCATACAAATTCAGCCTTTCATAGTACTATCTCTGGTTTGCAAATGTCCCACGGGGACCAGCCCTTGTGACTGTGGGACCAGTGGAGCTAAAGTGGCCTTGGCCATTTGGTTTCAGGTCTGCGTGAATATCCAAGGACCTAGCGCATTGGAAAAGGTCTAGCCAAGAGCTGTGTGTCGGGAGTGTGGGCCAGATGTATTAGCGGGGAGCTGTCTCCCTTGTTGGGTCTAGTGGAAATGAAGATAAACATATCCATTCCACACTTATCGCATTCCAACTGGATGGAAATAGTGAATGCCCTTTGGTCCTGACTGTAGCCATATCCTCTCCCTTCCTGTGTTTCTGACTGCATCTTCATTCACCCTTAGGAGTCTTGGAGCTGGCACTTCATGTTCTTCAGCAACCACCCTCGGATGGGCGTCGAGTTCCCGCTCAGTTCCATGCTCAGTTATAGTCCTCAGCATCTGATAGATATCCCAAAGGAGAATGGGCCTCGATACCCTGACCTTGGTGCTTCACTGTTTGTAGCAAAGGGATGTGGGAGTGGAGCCAGCTCACCTCTCTGCTCTGCCTGATTGATGTGCCTTCCTCCTGAAAAGCAGATAGTTCACACAGTAGCTGAAGGCTTCAGAAGATGGTCTGCACAGAAAGAGCCTCTTACAGTAAGAAGGCACCAGTGCCCTTGTCCACACTTTGGAGCTTCAGCTGGGGGAACCTCCCAGCCATATCACTGTCACTGCTCACTCCATTCAGTGTTGCAAAAAGCAACAAAAGCCGACCAAGGCCCAGGGTGCCCTAGGTCTTTCTGAAGGAAGAAGGCGGGCCTGGTGCTGACAGGGCTCCCAGATGGAGACACTAGATGGCAGTTTTGCGTAAACTCTCTGGTGTTTCTTCTTCTTATAGCAGGTTGCCAGGAGCTGGTGCAGGGCATTGCCTTCTCCATGGAATTCCCCTTCCAAGCCGTAAAGAGCTCTGACCCTCCTCATCCACCTTGACATATCGTTGCTCTATTGTAGAAACAAGGATTTTTCCACAATGTGTTCAGAATCAGTTTCTCAAGAGTCCCATCTTCTGCCTTCCACCTGAGAGTCTGGGTCAGTCCTTGTGACTGTAAGGGAGGTTTTGCCACAGGGCCCCTTCTTCATTAAATCACAGCTTTTGAGAAGTATGTGTCCATTCCGAGGCCAGGGCATTTGAAGGGACCCAGCAGAGGAAGTTTGTTGTGTATGCTGGCCGGAGACTTGGGCAGGAGGTTGGCCTCCTTCTGAGCTGAGGGCAAATGAAGCCAAAAATCTTCTTTCCAAGGGAATCCCCATTCCCACGTGAAATGGTGAATTGGGCACACCTAGAGCAAACTTAATTCCCCTTGCTGTGTCTTTGAGAATGTATCCCCCCCCCCCCCCCCCCCCCGCTTAGGCGCCATGGAGCCATCACTCAGCTGGCACAACTGGGTGGGCCACAATCTCCCACTCTGCTCCTGTACTCAGTGAGACCTATCAGGCTATGCTCTACCAAAGGAAAAAGGGCTTGAGTCTCTGGGTGCTTGGTGCTTGGCCTGCTGTGCTATGGAGGATTAACAGGAGCCAGCTTGCCTCACTGACCTGGATGACTGAGTTGCATTTATTCTGAGAAACACATGGTTTGCACATGGGCACTAGAAATGAGGAGGGGGTAAGCATTGGAAGAGCCCATGCTGGGAATTAGGGAATCAAATCTTGTTGCAGATTCCTGAGCAAGAGCCCTCAGAACCCCATACCTACAGCTCAAACACTGCTGCCTCCCTCAACTGATGGGAGACATGGCAGGGATAGACCAAACCAGAATTCCCTGGCTTGTTGAGAAAGAAGGCAGGCTTCGTGCTGACAGGGCTCCCAGGTGTAATCCTTCAGCGTGCTCCCTTAGCCTAAGCCCACAGGGCTTTCTTATTCTGTATACAACCTGGTTGATTGGAGACTGTGCTGGATGCTTCATTCTCTAGTGTCTCCAAATCATGTGCGATGAAGAACTCTGGCAATGTGTGTCTCCATTGTCACCTCTGAGCCCTATTGTTGAAAGACAGTTTGCATGGAAAGTATTCTTTTCTTCTTTTAATTTTTTAAATGTTTATTTATTTTTTGAGAGAGACAGAGACAGAGTGTGAGTGGGTTAGGGGCAGAGAGAGGGAGACACAGAATCCGAAGTAGGCTCCAGGCTCCAAGCCATCAGCACAGAACCTGACACGGGGCTTGAACTCACAAGCCGTGAGGTCATGACCTGAGCCGAAGTGGGATGCCCAACCGACTGAGCCACCCAGGTGCCCCATCATGGAAATTATTCTGACAGTGTCTCAGAGTAATATCCTCTTCAGCTTGGGGTGTTGGTGGTGTTTTAGAGCTGGTGAGAGAGGTGTTGCATTGGGCAGTTCTCAATACGGTTTCAGAATGATGTGGCCCTCTCTAAACCCAGGGTGTGCAGGTGCCCATGGAGAATGCCTTGTGGGTAGGCTAAGAAAGAGGTTGGGGTTGGATCCTGCCTCCTGTGTGGGACAAGGGGAAAGCAAGGTCATGGTGTCTTTCCTTGTTTCCCGCAAGCCAATTTGAATGCACAGCTTTGACTCTCCTTAGTGTCATTCCTCTCCCATTGCTGCTTTCCTAACTTGATCTCAGTTCACACACAGAGACACTGTGTCTGTCCCCTACATCAACCAAGGTCCCTGGAGTGCAGGTGAGTTTCCAAGCCTTTCCTGAGGCAATGCAGGGCTCACAGAGTCTGATATCACAGAAGATACCAAGCACCGCTGTTCCTGAGCCTTTGGTGCTGGGCAGGCAACACTCTCATGACAATGCGTAGTCACATGGACCCTGCCCCTAATTGATGGAGCTACCCTCATTCGGCAGAAGAGTCTGTGCATGTCCAGCATGCGCCATGACCTGATCGGCACACAAAAAGCCTTTTGAATATACGCTGCACCGAGCCCTTATTCCCACCTCTTGATCAAAATATGGAAGCAACTTCTTCATATCTCAGAATCTCTGCTGCTCCTCTCCATGGATACGGTGTGCAGAAGCACACCAGAAGACAAAGTTCTTGTCTATTTCTTAAGTAAGAATGTGGGCCTCTTCCTCACAGGGCTCCACCAAGCATCCTTTGGAGCACTCCTTTAGCAAAAGCCCAAAAAGGTCCCTGTGATTCCTGAGCAAGCCAGCTTGTGAATACAGTGTGCTAGTCAGGGTCTTCTAAACTTGAAGAGCTCTGGCCCTCGTTGCATCCAGGTTCATGACATTGTTGTATCATCCACTACAGTTCATCTTGTCCATACAAATTTAGTCTTTGAGAGTACTGTCTCTAGCCTGCAGATGCCCAAAGAGGAAAACCCTTATGAGAGTGGGAACAGTGGAGACAAAGGAGACCAGCCTCTTTGGTTTCAGAACCACATGGGCATCCAGAGCCCTAAGGCATCAGAAGGGGTCCAGCTGAGAGCTGTTTTGGGGAAGGCTGGGCCACATGTATTACCTAGGAGATGGCTTCCTTGCTGGGCCCAGCGGAATTGAAGATAAACACTCAATTCAACACTGATTGCATTCCCATGGGATGGAATTATTGAACGCCCTTTGGTCCTTGCTGAGGCCATTCCTCTGTTCCTGACTGCTTCTTCATTCACCACTAGGAACCATGGCGCTTGCCCTCACTTAGCAGGCATCCAGTGATGGGTGTCGGGTTCCAACTGGGTATCCTGATCAGTAACAGCCATGAGCATCAGATATTCCAAAGGAGAATAGGCCTCCTACTCCTGATCTTGGTGCTTGGCTGTTGGAAGCAAGAGGTGGGGGTGAAAGGAGCAGGCTCGCCTCGTTGTTCTGCCTCGTTGAGGTGTTTTCCTTCCGTATAACAGACTCTTCACACTGGAGGGGTAAGCTCCAGAAGCTGGTCAGCACAGAAAAGCCCTATACACGAAGAGGGCACAAATGCCCCTTTCCACACTTTAGAGCCACAGCTGGGAAAGCACTGTCACTTCCTACTCCATTCAATGATGGGAAAAGCAAGCCAAGCAGACCAAGTCCCAGGGCTCTCTAGGTCCTTCTAAAGGAAGAAGGCAGGCCTGTAGCTGACAGGGCTCCTGGATGGAGACACTAGAGGGCGTGTTTGCCTGAGCCCTCTGGTGTTTCTTCTGAGGGCCAGATTGCCAGGAGCTGGTGTTGGAAGATCCCCTTCTCCATAGATTTCCCTGTCTAAGGTCTGCAGACTTCAGGACCTCCTTATCCACCTTGACACATCTTGGCTGTCTTGTAGAAACAAGGTTCCTCTCATGATCATTTCTGAGTCAGGGTCTCAAGATTCCATGCCTCTGCCCTCTATCTCAGATTATGGTCCAGTATTTGTGACTAGGGGAGAGATTCTGCCACAGGGCTCTATCTTCATTAATTCACTGAGTTTCAAAGGTATATGATCAATCAGAAGAAGCCCAGGGCATTTGAGGTGGACCTGCAGAGAATGTTTGGTATGTAGACTGGGCCAGAGATTTTGGGCAGGGAGCTGGCTTCCTTCTGGGCCAAAGGCAAATGAAGCAAAGCTCCTCTGAAATGTCGAGATTGGGCCTATCTGGCACCGAGTGCCTTCCCCTTGCTGTATTTCTGACAATTTATTATTTTTCTCCTGTTCTGGCCATGGGGCCATCACACTCAGCTGGCACCCCTGGGTTGGCTGCAAACTATCACTCTGCTCCTGTGCTCAGAGAGAGCTATCAGCCTCTTTAGCAAAGAAAAGAAGGTCTTTAGTCCCTAGGTGCTTGGTGTTTGGCTTGCTGTGCTCTGGTGGGGGAAGGGGAGCCAGCTTGCCTCAATGACCTGATGATTGACTTGCCTTCCTTCTGAGAAGCAGATGGTTTGAACGTGGGCAGTATGAACAAGGAGGGAGTCAGCATTGGAAAAGCCCTTGCCACGAATTAGGGAACCAAGCCCCTGTTGCAGATTCCTGAGCAAGAGCCCTCAGGACCCAATAGCTACGGCTCATGCACTGCTACCTCCCTCAATTGATGGGAAATGTGGCAGGGATAGAACAATCCAGAAATAACTGGCTCCCAGGGTAAAATGCAGGCTTCTTGCTGACAGGGTTCTCAGGTGTAGTAGTTCAGTGGGCTCCCGTTGCTAAAACCACAGGTCTTTCTTATTCCAGATACATGCCAGTTGGTAGGAGACTGTGCTGGGTACTTCATCCTCGACATTCTACCAATTTCATGTGAGATGAACATTGGGTCCTTCTCAGTTTGGTTTCAGAATCATGTGGCCTTCCCCAAAGTTAAGTTGTGTGAAGGTGCCTAGGGATAACGCTTGTGGGTAGGCTAAGCCAGAGGTTTTAGGAATGGACCTGGCCTCCTGTCTGGATCCAGAGCTGATGAAGAAAGATATCTTTTTCGTTGGTGGATGCCAGCCCCTTGGAAATGCAGAACTTGGCACTGTTGTACTCATGCACATCCCAAGGCTGCTTTCCTTACTATGCCTCTGTTCCTGTTCCAGGAGCCATGGCTGTATGAATGGTGCCACTTTCCCTGTGAGTTCCTGAGGAAATTGAAGGTATGTGGGTCTAATATCCCAGAGGAAACCTGGCTCTTCTCTCCCTGAGCACATGGTGTTGCTTAGCTGACTAGTGTATCCATGAGCATGGGTATCCAGTTGGCCTCCCTCCCCTCACTAATAGAGATCCCTTCATTTTGAAGAACGGCAGCTTTTCATGTGGGCAGGACGGTCCAGGATCTGCTCAGCACAGAAAGTTCCTTTGGATGGAATCCTGCAACAAGACCTGCTTCCAAACACTTCCATCACTGGACAGCACAGCCCTCCTACAGCTGTATCACTGCTACCACTATGCGCTGATGGCAAGGGCAGGACACATACCTAGAGCCAGGTCTTTCCCTCTGATCCTAAAGGAAGAATCTGGGCAGGCTTCTTACTGATGAGACCTACAGGTGGAACTTGTGGATGCCACCATTAGCCAAAATCCACAGGTGTTTCTCCTTCCTGAGTCAGTGAGCTGGGGAAGACTTTGCCAGTCACCCACTTCATTATCCCTGATACAGAACTCTGGCCCTCCCTCTATCCCTTGTCACCTCTTTGCTCTATTTTAACTCTTACAGTCGTATCCTGGGCCCTGACCTGGGAATCGGGTCTAGTCATTGTGACTGTGGCAGATGTTTGGCCTAAGGGCCCCTGGCTCTTCAGAAGCATCCATTTACCTGGGTGATGGTTGATCTCTGCATGAGTCTCACAGAACTCCGATTTCTGGCCAAGCAGGCCTGTGGTTTTGGATTTATCTGGCTAGGAAGATTCTCAGAGACTCTCGGAGTTGAAGCATCTTGAAAAGACAAGAATACCTATAAAATGGGATTTGGTTACACTATTTGAATGAAGCTCAGGGCAAGAAGTACTTATTTCAAACCCATGCAACCCCAGTGATATATGAGTAGACAAGGCAAGCCTGCTCTAGTACCACCCTCTGCATTTCTTCCAGGCATATTGCACACTGGCCAGCGTCTTGACTCAGATCACCCTCCATATAGGTTATCCCTGGCTTTCTTCACCACATCATAACATGCTTATCCATTTCATATGAGGACACCCATGTGAGACCACTTTAATCTTCCAAACGTGGGCTGGGAGAAGTGAACTGGTAAGGAGGCAAACACCAGGAGCGGCTCTAGTGGATTCCACCCTAAGTGGCAGTCCCTGCCTTCTGCCACAGTCCTTGGGGCTGTGGTGGCCCTAGTCCTGTCAGCCAGAACTGTCACTCTTGCTACCATTGAGTGTGCTGAAGGAGAACAGCACTGCACAGCCCAATGCCATGGTTGCCACACCATGACCACCAGATGTTTTTTGGGGCCACTGAGGCTGCTATGGCATTGCCTTGATGCACAGTGGTGTTCGTGCCTTTACACCTGACCCAGAAATCTCACTGGGTGGTGACCTGAACCCAGTGATGATAACTGTGACCCCCTGGCCCATCTGTGCCCCAGATGGAAGGTCAATACAAGACAAAGTACAGTGTTGTCATTAGTAGTGGTTGCGCTGCTTTGCTCAGGGTGCACCTCCAACATGAACAGGTCGGTGTGAAAATCTATCCCTGGTCATGGGTTGAGTGAGTGACAGCTCTACAGCTCCTACGTCTAAACAGGGAAATGGTTAGACAAAGAACCATGGGAAAGGAGTGTCCATAAGGAGGGCCAAAGTTCCAGATATAACAGGAATGGGAAAAATTTGGAAAGGGGTTGTGTCACTTCATGTCCCCTCAGCCAAGAAAGGGGTCTCGCTCCCTTCCCAGTCCTCTGGCCCACCCTACGTGCAAATGTTCTAACCTGGGCCTTTCCAATGCTCTAGGCCTCTGAATGCCTGCATGGTTATGGCATCAACTTGCCAGGATCCTGTGGCCAAGCCTATCACACAGTCACAAGGATGAGACGAGGGTGTCCAGCTGAACACCAATGATATTCCACTGTGAGACTACATGGAATGGGCCTTAGAGATGACCGAGTGTCAAAATAGAGAAAAAAGGGTGAAAATGGATCCACGGAGGGCCAGAGTTCCTCACTAGGAATGAGAATGGGATCCTGTGGAGAATGAAGTGACCAATGCCATCCCCTGGCAAGCTGGTTCTCTCGGCAATAAGCAGGACATGCGGACTTTGGTGAAGGGAGCCCTTTACGGTCTACACCCAGGAGCTCTGTCAGCGAAGGGTCTGCTTCTTCCTTCAGAAAAGGAGGGAAAGCACCAACTTTGGGTCTGATTCTTGCCCTGTCCATTAGAGGACAGGCAGCAGTGATACAGGGGTGGCTGCTTGGAGCTTCTGGCTGATGGTCACGTGGTGAGAACCTGGCCTGGGTCCAGTATTCAATTCAAAGTCCCTTTGGGGGGGGGGGTTCGAGGAAGATGGCAGTGTAGGAGGACGCTGGGCTCACCACACGTCCTGCTGATCACCTACACCTGCCTAACTAACCCAGAAAACCACCAGAAGACTAGCAGAACGGAGTCTCTGGAGCCAAGCGCAGAGGCCACAGAAGAGGGTAGGAAGGGCAGAGAGGTGGTGCACGCTGCACGGACTGGCAGGAGGGAGCCGGGGCGGAGGGGCAGCCTGCCAGCCAAGCAGAGCCCCCGAGTCTGGCTTGCAAAAGTGGAGGGGCCAGAGGGAATGTGTTCCGACAGCAAGCGTGACTTAGCATCTGGGAGGTCATAAGTTAACAGCTGTTCTCAGAAAGTGGGAAGGCTGGAGGACAAAGGGAGGGAGAGTTGCTGAGCCCCCAGACGACACAGCTCAGTTTGTTGGGGAACAAAGGTGCTAGCCAGCGCCATCTCCCTCGCCCCTCCCCCAGCCAAAATCCCAAAGGGAACCAGTTCCTGCCAGGGAACTTGCTTGCTCCGTGCAAACACCCAACGCTGTGCTTCTGCAGAGCCAACCCTCCGGCAGCGGGTCTGACTCCCTCCCGCTGCCACAGGGCCCCTCCTGAAGTGGATTACCTAAGGAGAAGTGAGCTAAGCCTAATCATCCTGCCCCCGTGCACCTTGCCTACCCACCCCAGCTAATACGCCAGATCCCCAGCACCACAAGCCTGGCAGTGTGCAAGTAGCCCAGACAGGCCACGCCACACCACAGTGAATCTCGCCCCTAGGAGAGGGGAAGAGAAGGCACACACCAGTCTGACTGTGGCCCCAGCAGTGGGCTGGGGGCAGACATAAGGTCTGACTGCGTCCCCACCCACCATCTCCAGTTATACACCACAGCACAGGGGAAGTGCCCTGCAGGTCCACACCACTCCAGGGACTATCCAAAATGACCAAACAGAAGAATTCCTCTCAAAGAATCTCCAGGAAATAACAACAGCTAATGAACTGATCAAAAAGGATTTAAATAATATAACAGAGAGTGAATTTAGAATAATAGTCATAAAATTAATCGCTGGGATTGAAAACAGTATGGAGGACAGCAGAGAATCTCTTGCTACAGAGATCAAGGGACTAAGGAACAGTCAGGAGGAGCTGAAAAACGCTTTAAATGAAATGCAAAACAAAATGGAAATGACCACGGCTTGGATTGAAGAGGCAGAGGAGAGAATAGGTGAACTAGAAGATAAAATTATGGAAAAAGAGGAAGCTGAGAAGAAGAGAGATAAAAAAAATCCAGGAGTATGAGGGGAAAATTAGAGAACTAAGTGATACACTAAAAAGAAATAATTTACGCATAATTCGTATCCCAGAGGAGGAAGAGAGAGGGAAAGGTGCTGAAGGTGTACTTGAAGAAATAATAGCTGAGAACTTCCCTGAACTGGGGAAGGAAAAAGGCATTGAAATCCAAGAGACACAGAGAACTCCCTTCAGACGTAACTTGAATCGATCTGCATGACATATCACAGTGAAACTGGCAAAATACAAGGATAAAGAGAAAATTCTGAAAGCAGCAAGATACAAACGTGCCCTAACATATAAAGGGAGACCTATAAGACTCGTGACTGATCTCTCTTTTGAAACTTGGCAGGCCAGAAAGGATTGGCACGAGATCTTCAATGCGTTGAACAGAAAAAATATGCAGCCGAGAAACCTTTATCCAGCAAGTCTGTCATTTAGAATAGAAGGAGAGATAAAGGTCTTCCCAAACAAAAACTGAGGAATTTGTCACCAGTAAACCAGCTCTACAAGAGATCCGAAGGGGGATCCTGTGAGACAAAGTACCAGAGACATCGCTACAAGCATAAAACACACAGACATCACAATGACTCTAAACCCGTATCTTTCTATAATAACACTGAATGTAAATGGATTAAATGTGCCAACCAAAAGACATAGGGTATCAGAATGGATAAAAAAAACAAGACCCATCTATTTGCTGTCTACAAGAGACTCATTTTAGATCTGAGGACACCTTTAGACTGAGAGTGAGGGGATGGAGAACTATTTATCATGCTACTGGAAGCCAAAAGAAAGCTGGAGTAGCCATACTTCTATCAGACAAACTAGACTTTAAATTAAAGGCTGTAACAAGAGATGAAGAAGGGCATTATATAATAATTACAGGGTCTATCCATCAGGAAGAGCTAACAATTTTAAATGTCTATGTGCCGATTACAAGAGCCCCCAAATATATAAAACAATTACTCATACACATAAGCAACCTTATGGATAAGAATGTGGTAATTGCAGGGGACTTTAACACTCCACTTACAGAAATGGATAGATCATCTAGACACATGGTCAATAAAGAAACAAGGGCCCTGAATGTTACATTGGATCACATGGACTTGATAGATATATTTAGAACTCTGCATCCCAAAGCAACAGAATATACTTTCTTCTCAAGTGCACATGGAACATTCTCCAAGATAGATCATATACTGGGTCACAAAACAGCCCTTCATAAGTATACAAGAATTGAAATTATACCATGCATACTTTCAGACAACAATGCTATGAAGCTTGAAATCAACCACAGGAAAAAGTCTGGAAAACCTCCAAAAGCATGGAGGTTAAAGAACACCCTACTAAAGAATGAGTGGGTTAACCAGGCAATTAGAGAAGAAATTAAAAAATATATAGAAACAAACGAAAATGAAAACACAACAATCCAAACGCTTTGGGATGCAGCGAAGGCAGTCCTGAGAGGAAAATACATCGCAATCCAGGCCTATCTCAAGAAACAAGAAAATTCCCAAATACAAAATCTAACAGCACACCTAAAGGAAATAGAAGCAGAACAGCAAAAGCAGCCTAAACCCAGCAGAAGAAGAGAAATAATAAAGATCAGAGCAGAAATAAACAATATAGAATCTAAAAAAACGGTAGAGCAGATCAACGAAACCAAGAGTTGGTTTTTTGAAAAAATAAACAAAATTGACAAACCACTAGCCAGG
>NW_028240134.1:0-87383 GCF_028749965.1 Puma concolor | reverse complement strand
TGATTTCTTTTGTGTTTTAACCCTTGACCATGTACGTAGTTTGCAAGTATTTTCGCCCATTCACTATGTTGCCTTCCCATTCTGAAAAGATACTGTTGCTGTGCAGAACTTGTTTTTTTAGTTTCATGTAGTCCCACTTGTTTAGTTTTCCTTTGTGGCTTTGGCTTCTGGTGTCAAATCCCAAAACTCAAGTCAAGACTGAGATCCAAACATTCTCGTGGGTTTGGCATTTGGCTTTGTCCAGCAAAGCCAAGGACAGCAGAAAGGATTGCTTCAGACTCCACACAAGTCAAGAGGCGAGAGGGGTTTAAGGGATGTCTCCGCGAGCTGCTCTCAGGATCCCGCATTCATTAAGCCTACAAACGATGTACAACACATCAGCGGGCCACATGCTAGAAAGAACGTATTGAAGACATGGTACGAACCACATCGAGACAGGATAAAATATTCCACGCGACAACACGGTCCAAGGACTTGGTGAGCCCGTGCCGAACCCAACCCCTAGATACACACGCACTAGATCAGCCAAGTCTCGCCTGCCCCCCAGATACACACCAACTAGGTAAGTGAGCTGCTGCTGGCTGTTTGCAGGAAGGCCAGAGAGCAGTGATCTGCTCTGCCAAGCGTTCCCTATAATCTCCCAACTCAGGACATCGTTGTGCGATTTCCCACACCTCCTGCCCAAGGTCTTATCCAGGACTTTCTGGTTTCAGGTCTCAAGTGTGTAATACATTTTAACTTCGTTTCTGTGTGTGATGCTAAATGGGTGTCAGGTTGTTTTTCCGCGCCTGTTGTTTTTGTATGCCCAGTGTTTCTGGGCACCACCTATTGAGGAGACTGCCTTTGCCTCAGGTTATATTCTTGGTTCTTTTGTTGTGAAATAATTGGTTACGTATGTGTGGGTTTCTTCCTGGACCTTCAGTTCTGGTCCAGTGACCTCTGTCTCTGCATTTACCCCAATACTGTACTGCTTGGGTTATTGTAGCTTTGATATCTAGTTTCCAATCAGAAAGCATGGTGCTTCCAGCTGTTTTCTTCCTTCTCACAATGACTTTGGTATTCAGAGCCTTTTGTGGTTCTGTCCACCTTGAAGGATTATTCTATTTTTGGGAACGTGCTTAAGCTTTGATAGGGATTGCACCTAGGGAATGTGTAGATGGCTTTGAGTAGTGTGGACATTTTGATAATCTTAATTCTTGGGATCCACGAGCATAGAATGTCTTTCTGCTTATTTCTCTTTTCAAATTCTTTCTCCAGTGATTTCTTCTTTTCAGGAAAGAGGTCTCACTCCTTCATGGTTAAAGTCATTCTTTTCTTTTTTAAGTTTTCTATGTTTTTTCTTGAGAGAGATACATGGAAACACACACATACACACACACACACACACACACAAACAGAGAAACAGAGAGAGAGAGAGAGAGAGCGAGTGCATATGAGTGGGGACGAACTGAGAGAAAGGAGACACAGAATCTAAAGTAGGCTCCAGACTCTGAGTTGTCAGCACAGAGCCCCACACAGGGCTCAAAACAACATCATGAGATCACGACCTTAGCCAAAGTCAGATGCTTCACTGACTGTGTCACCCAGGTGTTTGTAGGCTAAATTTCCTCTGAAGCTTTTTCTTCTCTTGGAGTGATTTTAAATTATTTTCTTAATTTCTCTCTCTGAGACTTTGTGTGTCGTGTATAGAATTGAAGCACATTATGTACAACCACATACATATCTTAACATGACTGAATTCATTTATCAGGTCTACCAGTAAGGTTGTGGAGTCACTGCGGTCTCTCTAGAGCATATCATGCACTCCCAATAAGTGAAAAAGTACACATGCACTCGATCCGCCAGGTCTCGCCTGCTCCCCAGATACACACCAACTAGGTAAGTGAGCTGCTGCTGGCTGTTTGCAGGAAGGCCAGAGAGCACTGATTGCTCTGCCAAGCGTTCCCTATAATCTCCCAACTCAGGACATCGTTGTGCGATTTCCCACACCTCCTGTCCAAGGTCTTATCCAGGTCCTTTGTGGTTTCAGGTATCAAGTCTGTAATACATTTCAACTTCGTTTCTGTGTGTGAAGTTAAATAGGTGTCAGGTTGTTTTTCTGCGCCTGTTGTTTTTGTGTGCCCAGTGATTCTGGGCACCACCTATTGAGGAGACTGCCTTTGCCTCAGGTTGTATTCTTGCTTCTTTGGTTGTGAAATAATTGGTTACATATGTGTGGGTTTCTTCCTGGACCTTCAGTTCTGTTCCAGTGACCTGTGTGTCTGCTATTAGCCGAATAGTGTACAGCTTGTGTTATTGTAGTTTTGAGATCTAGTTTCTTTCTTTTTTTTTTTTTTTAAATTTTTTTTTTTTCAACGTTTATTTATTTTTGGGACAGAGAGAGACAGAGCATGAACGGGGGAGGGGCAGAGAGAGAGGGAGACACAGAATCGGAAACAGGCTCCAGGCTCCGAGCCATCAGCCCAGAGCCCGACGCGGGGCTCGAACTCGCGGACCGCGAGATCGTGACCTGGCTGAAGTCGGACGCTCAACCGACTGCGCCACCCAGGCGCCCCTTTGAGATCTAGTTTCAAATCAGAAAGCATGATGCTTCCAGCTGTGTTTCTCCTTCTAAAACTGACTTTGGTATTCAGAGGCTTTTGTGGTTCTGTCCACCTTGAAGGATTTTTCTATTTTTGGGAATGTGCTTCCACTTTCATAGGGATTGCACGTAGGAAATGTGTAGATGCTTAAGTAGTGTGGACATTTTTTTTTCAAAGTTTTTATTTATTTTTGGGACAGAGAGAGACAGAGCATGAACGGGGGAGGGGCAGAGAGAGAGGGAGACACAGAATCGGAAACAGGCTCCAGGCTCTGAGCCATCAGCCCAGAGCCCGACGCGGGGCTCGAACTCACGGACCGCGAGATCGTGACCTGGCTGAAGTCGGCCGCTTAACCGACTGCGCCACCCAGGCGCCCCTTTTTAATTTTTTTTTTCAACGTTTTTATTTATTTTTGGGACAGAGAGAGACAGAGCATGAACGGGGGAGGGGCAGAGAGAGAGGGAGACACAGAATCGGAAACAGGCTCCAGGCTCTGAGCCATCAGCCCAGAGCCCGAAGTAGTGTGGACATTTTGAGAATCTTAATTCTTGGGATCCCCTAGCATAGAATGTCTTTCTGCTTATTTCTGTCTTTTCAAACTCTTTCTCCACTGATTTCTCATTTTCAGGAAAGAGGTCTTTCTCCTTCATGGTTAAAGTCATTCTTTTCTTTTTTAAGTTTTCTATGTTTTTCCTTGACAGAGAGAGATACATGGAAACACACGCACACACACACACACACACACACACACACACACAGGGAGAGACAGAGAGAGCGCCTATGAGTTGGGAAGAACTGAGAGAAAGGAGACACAGAATCTAAAGTAGGCTCCAGACTCTGAGTTGTCAGCACAGAGCCCCACACAGGGCTCAAAACAACATCATGAGATCACGACCTTAGCCAAAGTCAGATGCTTCACTGACTGTGCCACCCAGGTGTTTGTAGGCGAAATTTCCTCTGAAGCTTTTTCTTCTCTTGGAGTGATTTTAAATTATTTTCTTAATTTCTCTCTCTGAGACTTTGTGTTTCGTGTATAGAATTGAAGCACATTATGTACAACCACATACATATCTTAACATGACCGAATTCATTTATCAGGTCTACCAGTAAGGTTGTGGAGTCACTGCGGTCTCTCTGGAGCATATCATGCACTCCCAATGAGTGAAAAAGTACCTGGGAACATAAGATGATGCGATCGAATTTAGATGAGAGTAAGCAGATATATGGAGTGAGAGTGTGCAAATTTTCTGAAATGTTTTGTGGTTGATACAATCCAACAAGTCCATAAACATGGTTTGTTTGGATATATGTTTTCTTTAAACCAGACCCAGAGAGCTGGGACATAAATATATGCTTCCCAACACATTGCCACAACACGCCCTGTGCATCTTGGGAGGGAGCCACCTTGTCTCCCTTTTCTGTCCTGGAACCCAGTGCCTGACTCCACCACTCAGTGAATTCGTCTCAGAATACTGCAGTTGGGAAGAGACCTATGTTTTTCATAGACTTCCTGAAAGGCACCTCAAAAACATTGGATTTTACAGAGTTGTGTGTGATCTGTCTGGAATCGTCTGAGGATGTGTCGGTTGGAATGGCACTTTCTTTGCTGGGAGATCAGGGAGCCCTGCAGTATTCCTGTGTGCCTTGTGGTCGGTCACCAGAGGGTGCTGTGTGGCTGCTCATGACAGGGACACTGCTCCCCAAAGATGGGGCTGGCAGGTGCCGGGCGTCACTGCTTGAGGAGCCTGAAGGGTTGAGCGGCTTGACTCGCTATCAAAAGCCTTGACTGAGTCTCCATCCTGCAGTCTCCTTGAGCTCCTGATGTGCTGTGTAAAGGACTCTCTGGCTTGCCGAGGTTCAAGTGGTTCTTGCTGTTGCCACTCAGTCGTCAGGACGAAGACATTCAGGTCCTGGTCTTTAACTCATTGACCTGATCTGCACTTAGAGGTACTTTCCTGAGAGTAAGCGACCCAGCCTGGGAGGAGGACCAGCAAGCAGACAGCAGTGGTCCAGCCTGCATCCTCCCCTGGCCTGAAAGCAAGGACTGGCTGCACTACTGAGAAGCAGAGCTATGGAACAGGAGGTGCACAGGCAGCTGGGGTTTGTCATGGGATGGGGCCTGAATGAGTGTGTTCCAGGGCATGGGGCAGGGATGCTGTGCAGGAGGTCAGAATGAGGGAGTGTGGTTTCTTTCCTTCCCCATGGGTCACTCCTAGGTACCCTGATGGCCTCAGTGCTGGCTTGTCCTCCTGATTCTTCAGGGATCCACCTAGTCCCAGGGGTCCCTGCTTTTCACATAAGACCCCAACGGAATAAAGAGTCTGTAGATATTGTAAACTGGAGGCAGCCCCCGAAAAATGCCTATAAATTATGTCCCCAAAGTTGTGCTTGGTGTACACGCCTACAGAGAGTTTGGTACACATGTGCCCTTGTGTACAGTGATGAGAGACAAAATATTGGAATTGGCCCAGTCATTCAGCTTCTGGAGACGCAGAGTAAAGGATGATGTGTGGCCCCTGAGAATGCAGAAGGGGACAGGACTCTGCCTGTCCACTGTGGCGACATCCCATAGTACAAGACCATAGTCCTGGATGGATGCCCAACCTGTCACACTACTCGTGAACACAAACACAGTCACCTGCTGCACTCAAAGCCAAAGGAGTGTGAAGATGACACCATGTCTTGGGGGCCATTATTTTTTCAAAGAATATACGGGTTTTTTTTTTACCGTATGTATTTGTTGTTTCCTATTTAGTTTTTTGGAAAGAGCAAGAAGGGGAATCCTGACCAGGGAGGGCTTCAAGCTGTCATTGCAGAGCCTGACTTGGGACTTGATCTCAAGAACCAAGAGATTGTGACCTGAGCCAAATTCGACTCGGAAACTCGCCCATTGAGCCACCTCGGTGCCTGTCCTCATTATTTAAATCTTCATTTTACTGAATACGTGTCACCTGTAGAAACCTTTCCAGAGCTTTATACTTTACTGCCTAATAGATTAGCGTAAATGGCATATTGACGGTTTCATTTGGGTAGTTTTATAATACGCACGTTAGACCAATATCACCATGGCCAGTCGAGGAAAATGAAAGATTTTCAAGGTATTCGCTCTAGTCCAGACATTTGTCTTCTGGCTTCTGCTCTTGTGTCAAACCTCAGAGGGTCCCCATGCCAGCTAATGAAGATATTTCAAGTGGGGGCTTCACCTAATCTTTGTTCTTTGAGGACTATTCCTCTGTCATAAAAGATATTAGTGCCATTGAATATTTAAGCAATTATTAATCAGTCTCCTGTCATGTAGCCAGACACAACAGGCCATGTTGTGTGTTTGCACACACATGGAAATCCCAGAGGAGCTAAAGCAGCAGAAACCGAGATCGCTGGTTGCAGAGACTGGGGTGAAGGAATGAGCCGTGGGTGATTAGTAGTGCACGTGTCTCTGTGATGGAAATGTTCTAGGAGTACATAGTGGTCACGGGTGTAAAATCCTGCGAATGTACGTACTGATACTTGAAGTTGTAATTTCACAGGATCAGAGTAAATTTTTTGAAATTTAATTTATGTTTTAATTAAAAAACCAGTAGTACATAAGTATACTAAATACCTCTACACCCAATAATAAAATGACAAAGAACACAATGACAAGGTCAGGGAAATCATCCTTTGGAGCTGCAGCCGACATGAGCCGCTGTTGGGGAGCTGAGGCTGGTTGCTCAGCTGCAGGAGGTGGTTGCTCCAGCCCTTCCGTGACCCCGCCGGCTGGGGCTGGGGGCTGCTCATGCTCTGGGGCCACCAAAGGGGCAGGTGGCTCTTCCAGCTCCTGACTGTCAGCCAGAGCTGGGAGTACCTCCTGCCCTGGTGGGGACGCTGCAGTGAGGGTCTCCGATTCTCGTACACGCTGAGCTCCAGGAGAACTGGTGGCTTCAGGCAGCGTGGGCCGCGAGGCTGCAGTGGGCACCACAGAGATAGCGGGGGCTCGCTCCCCAGGCACGTCTGGACGGGGCTCTAGAGCTGCTGCCAAAGCTTCAAGAATAGAAAGTGTCATGACCGTGATTGCCATTCCATGGCAGGAAACCTCTCCCGCACACATTGTCATCTGAGTCAAAGAACCCACCAGGAGGAAATCTCCCAGACGGCAGGCTAATGGAACAGTGATCTGAGACTAGTCCCTACGCCTGGCCCACCTGCAGTCTCAGGACACGTGTTCTCCGTGGCATAGCCCGTCCCCTCCACACGCCCACATCTCCCACCCAGAGTCCTCCTCGCCCGGAGACTCTGGCTCATTGGGCTCACGGTGTTTCCGCCATGAGTAGAGAAGGCGGGCGCGGCGCTGCAGCTCGGAGCCCGGCATGTGGACCCTTACATACGCCCGCAGCAGCTTCAAGCTGGTGAAGTCTGGAGGCCGGAAAAATTCCTCGGGGTAGTGATCCAGCCAGGTGCCCAGGATGGAGGAGATGGCCCTGGGGATACAAAAGTAGCCAGAACAATCACCATGGGGTGTTCCTCCCACTGATGTCTCAGGACAGGCCTGTGGGACCCGGCCTCTATGCCTCCTGCTCCTGGATGTCCAGAGGGTGGTTCTATACGTTGTCCACCTGTGAGTTGGCAGTCCCGCCTACGAGAGACCTGGTCACTGAAGAGGGACCGTCAAGATTCTGTTTGACGGGAACCCCTTCACCAATGATGTGGTCGTCTCTGTCCTTCTTGGGGAAGCCAGCCAGACTCCTCGCTGTGTCCCGCTGCCTACCTGCCACTGGAATTCAAGTCCGTGCGTGAGTGGAGGGGTGGTGTCGGGGTGAGTGAGTGCCTTCACTGCATACCCTAGCGCTCCATGAAAATCTGCGCAAATACGGGACAAGGGGACTCTGTGTCTTACCTGGGCTTGCTGGGACCCTCCTGATGCCTTCAACGTGACGACCTGTGCCTCTGTGCTGCCTCATGCACTCAGTGCACATGTGGGTGTCCTCCCGCTGACACCGTTCTCCCATCGTGTGGGTGATATGTGCTCTTTGAGCCCTCACTGTGTCTCCTGTACCCTTGCTAAGCACGCACTGTGGATGTTCCCCAAGGTGGTGAGCGTGATGCTCCCCAAAACCGTTATTCTGGGTCCCCTGATGGGGGTCTAGGCAAGGCTGTGAGTGGGAGGGGACGGGGTTGGACTCTCTAAGGGGCTGATGCGGTCCTCTGGCGCTCTCTGGGGCCTCCCTGTGCCCACAGCCCATCCTCTACCAGACAGGACAGGACCCCTTTCCTTGCTTCCAAGAGAAAGCCCTCAGAACTTTGCCCTCTCACAGGACTCTCAGACGTGTGGGATGCTGGGTCCTGCAGCCCCTCCCACGCACAGTCTCAGCACTGCCCTCTTGGAGAAGGAAGGCCCTCCAGCCTGAGCTCAGCCTACTCACAGTTTCTCCTGCTCCCGGGGTCCGCCATCGTCCTCAGCCTCCGAATGGAAGCCTCCGTATCTGGAGGAGGCCAGAAGGACATCATATGAGCTGTCGTGTGGATGCTACGTCTTGTCCTATCCAGAGTCACTGACTGCTGACTAGAATGGAGCTCTGGAGGGGAGGGTACTGTCCGCTCTGCGCATTGGATCCCAGTGAGCTCCTACAGAAGTGCCTGCACCTAGTGGGGCTTCCTGCGTGTTTGAAGAATGATAGGGCCCCAGTCAGCTCCATCACACATATTGGTGTGGGTCTGGGCGTCCTGCTCATCCTGGGCATCCTTGACTGGTTTGAGCCAGGACTCAGACACACAGATAGAGCCTCCAATCTCCTTTTCCAATGGGAAAACAGCCCAACTCAACACCTGGCGACAGTGAGGGATGAGGCAGAGAGTTGATCGTGGGCAAGAGGACAAAGATGACCCAGCAGAGACGCAGCCCTGCCAGCGGAGCCTTCCACAGGCCAGGGTGACTTTCCCTGCAGTGCCCCCACTGAGGACCTGGAGTGTTTCCACCCGGATCAGAGGCACAATGTGAGACGCCAGGACGTTTGGTGACTTTCCTGAGACTCAGAGCTTTCAGGGGCTGAATCACACACTGGGCTGTGAAGGGCAGGGTGCTCACCTCATAAACAGTATTTCCAGGACCTGCTGGGTGGTAGCAAAAGCTCTGTACGTGCTCAAGAATGTGAAGAGGTAGGAGGGGTCTCTACCCAGGAAAGCAGGTACCAGGTGCTCCACTCGCTGTACCAGTAGCATCCGGCCTCCTTCCATGGTCCATTCCTACAGAAAGGGAGAGTTTCGGTACACATGTCTCCTTGTGTACAGTGATGAGAGACAAAATATTGGAATTGGCCCGGTCATTCAGCTTCTGGAGACACAGAGTAAAGGATGATGTGTGGCCCCTGAGAATGCAGAAGGGGACAGGACTCTGCCTGTCCACTGTGGCGACATCCCATAGTACAAGACCATAGTCCTGGATGGATGCCCAACCTGTCACACTACTCGTGAACACAAACACAGTCACCTGCTGCACTCAAAGCCAAAGGAGTGTGAAGATGACACCATGTCTTGGGGGCCATTATTTCTTCAAAGAATATACATTTTTTTTTTGCCGTATGTATTTGTTGTTTCCTAGTTAGTTTTTTGGGAAGAGCAAGAAGGGGAATCCTGACCAGGGAGGGCTTCAAGCTGTCATTGCAGAGCCTGACTTGGGACTTGATCTCAAGAACCATGAGATCGCGACCTGAGCCAAAGTCGCCTCGGAAACTCGCCCATTGAGCCACCTTGGTGCCTGTCCTCATTATTTAAATCTTCCTTTTACTGAATACGTGTCACCTGTAGGAACCCTTCCAGAACTTTATACTTTACTGCCTAATAGATTAGCGTCAATGGCATATTGACGGTTTCATTTGGGTAGTTTTATAATACGCACGTTAGACCAATATCACCATGGCCAGTCGAGGAAAATGAAAGATTTTCAAGGTATTCGCTCTGGTCCAGACATTTGTCTTCTGGCTTCGGCTCTTGTGTCAAACCTCAGAGGGTCCCCATGCCAGCTAATGAAGATATTTCAAGTGGGGGCTTCACCTAATCTTGGTTCTTTGAGGACTATTCCTCTGTCATAAAAGATATTAGTGCCATTGAATATTTAAGCAATTATTAATCAGTCTCCTGTCATGTAGCCAGACACAACAGGCCGTGTTGTGTGTTTGCACACACAAGGAAATCCGAGAGGGGCTAAAGCAGCAGAAACCGAGATCGCTGGTTGCAGAGACTGGGGTGAGGGAATGAGCCGTGGGTGATTAGTAGTGCACGTGTCTCTGTGATGGAAATGTTCTAGGAGTACATAGTGGTCACGGGTGTAAAATCCTGCGAATGTACGTACTGATCCTTGAAGTTGTAATTTCACAGGATCAGAGTAAATTTTTTGAAACTTAAATTATGTTTTAAGTATAAACCGGTAGTATATAAGGACACCAAATACCCCTATACCCAATACTAAAATGACAAAGAACGCAATGACAAGGTCAGGGAATTCCTCCTTTGGGGCTGCAGCCGACATGAGCCGCTGTTGGGGAGCTGAGGCTGGTTGCTCAGCTGCAGGAGGTGGTTGCTCCAGCCCTTCCGTGACCCCGCCGGCTGGGGCTGGGGGCTGCTCGTGCTCTGGGGCCACCAAAGGGGCAGGTGGCTCTTCCAGCTCCTGACTGTCAGCCAGAGCTGGGAGTACCTCCTGTCCTGGTGGGGACGCTGCAGTGAGGGTCTCCGATTCTCGTACGCGCTGAGCTCCAGGAGAACTGGTGGCTTCAGGCAGCGTGGGCCGCGAGGCTGCAGTGGGCACCACAGAGATAGCGGGGGCTCGCTCCCCAGGCACGTCTGGACGGGGCTCTAGAGCTGCTGCCAAAGCTTCAAGAATAGAAAGTGTCATGACCGTGATTGCCATTCCATGGCAGGAAACCTCTCCCGCACACATTGTCATCTGAGTCAAAGAACCCACCAGGAGGAAATCTCCCAGACGGCAGGCTAATGGAACAGTGATCTGAGACTAGTCCCTACGCCTGGCCCACCTGCAGTCTCAGGACACGTGTTCTCCGTGGCATAGCCCGTCCCCTCCACACGCCCACATCTCCCACCCAGAGTCCTCCTCGCCCGGAGACTCTGGCTCATTGGGCTCACGGTGTTTCCGCCATGAGTAGAGAAGGCGGGCGCGGCGCTGCAGCTCGGAGCCCGGCATGTGGACCCTTACATACGCCCGCAGCAGCTTCAAGCTGGTGAAGTCTGGAGGCCGGAAAAATTCCTCGGGGTAGTGATCCAGCCAGGTGCCCAGGATGGAGGAGATGGCCCTGGGGATACAAAAGTAGCCAGAACAATCACCATGGGGTGTTCCTCCCACTGATGTCTCAGGACAGGCCTGTGGGACCCGGCCTCTATGCCTCCTGCTCCTGGATGTCCAGAGGGTGGTTCTATACGTTGTCCACCTGTGAGTTGGCAGTCCCGCCTACGAGAGACCTGGTCACTGAAGAGGGACCGTCAAGATTCTGTTTGACGGGAACCCCTTCACCAATGATGTGGTCGTCTCTGTCCTTCTTGGGGAAGCCAGCCAGACTCCTCGCTGTGTCCCGCTGCCTACCTGCCACTGGAATTCAAGTCCGTGCGTGAGTGGAGGGGTGGTGTCGGGGTGAGTGAGTGCCTTCACTGCATACCCTAGCGCTCCATGAAAATCTGCGCAAATACGGGACAAGGGGACTCTGTGTCTTACCTGGGCTTGCTGGGACCCTCCTGATGCCTTCAACGTGACGACCTGTGCCTCTGTGCTGCCTCATGCACTCAGTGCACATGTGGGTGTCCTCCCGCTGACACCGTTCTCCCATCGTGTGGGTGATATGTGCTCTTTGAGCCCTCACTGTGTCTCCTGTACCCTTGCTAAGCACGCACTGTGGATGTTCCCCAAGGTGGTGAGCGTGATGCTCCCCAAAACCGTTATTCTGGGTCCCCTGATGGGGGTCTAGGCAAGGCTGTGAGTGGGAGGGGACGGGGTTGGACTCTCTAAGGGGCTGACGCGGTCCTCTGGCGCTCTCTGGGGCCTCCCTGTGCCCACAGCCCATCCTCTACCAGACAGGACAGGACCCCTTTCCTTGCTTCCAAGAGAAAGCCCTCAGAACTTTGCCCTCTCACAGGACTCTCAGACGTGTGGGATGCTGGGTCCTGCAGCCCCTCCCACGCACAGTCTCAGCACTGCCCTCTTGGAGAAGGAAGGCCCTCCAGCCTGAGCTCAGCCTACTCACAGTTTCTCCTGCTCCCGGGGTCCGCCATCGTCCTCAGCCTCCGAATGGAAGCCTCCGTATCTGGAGGAGGCCAGAAGGACATCATATGAGCTGTCGTGTGGATGCTACGTCTTGTCCTATCCAGAGTCACTGACTGCTGACTAGAATGGAGCTCTGGAGGGGAGGGTACTGTCCGCTCTGCGCATTGGATCCCAGTGAGCTCCTACAGAAGTGCCTGCACCTAGTGGGGCTTCCTGCGTGTTTGAAGAATGATAGGGCCCCAGTCAGCTCCATCACACATATTGGTGTGGGTCTGGGCGTCCTGCTCATCCTGGGCATCCTTGACTGGTTTGAGCCAGGACTCAGACACACAGATAGAGCCTCCAATCTCCTTTTCCAATGGGAAAACAGCCCAACTCAACACCTGGCGACAGTGAGGGATGAGGCAGAGAGTTGATCGTGGGCAAGAGGACAAAGATGACCCAGCAGAGACGCAGCCCTGCCAGCGGAGCCTTCCACAGGCCAGGGTGACTTTCCCTGCAGTGCCCCCACTGAGGACCTGGAGTGTTTCCACCCGGATCAGAGGCACAATGTGAGACGCCAGGACGTTTGGTGACTTTCCTGAGACTCAGAGCTTTCAGGGGCTGAATCACACACTGGGCTGTGAAGGGCAGGGTGCTCACCTCATAAACAGTATTTCCAGGACCTGCTGGGTGGTAGCAAAAGCTCTGTACGTGCTCAAGAATGTGAAGAGGTAGGAGGGGTCTCTACCCAGGAAAGCAGGTACCAGGTGCTCCACTCGCTGTACCAGTAGCATCCAACTTCCTTCGATGGTCCCTTCCTCACGGTTCTCATTGTCGGGCATGGGTGAGATGTTCATACCCTGAGGTAGAACACAGGAGGGACACAGAGTCAGACACAGCACCATGGACATCAGGAGGCTTGGGGTCCAGAATGCAGACCAAACCCCCAAGCCGTCAGTGACTTGTGGCAAGAATGAGACCTGGGTGCCCAGTGTCTGAAGAAGGATGTTGGCATGCACACGAGAATTTGAGGTGGGAAATGGCTGAACACGTTAGGATCTCCGATCAGACATCCCCACAGGCGAGGGAATTAAAAGCAGGAATGAACTATTGGGACCTCATGAAGATAAAAGCTTCTGCACAGCAGAGGAAACAACCAACAAAACTCAAAGCCACCAATGGATTAGGAAAAGGTATTTGCAAATGACATATCGGACAAAGGGCTAGTATCCAAAATGTATAAAGAGCTCACCAAACTCCACACCTGAAAAACAAACAATCCACTGAAGAAGTGGGCAGAAAACATGAATAGACACTTGTCTAAAGAAGACATCCTGATGGCCAACAGGCACATGAAAAGCCGCTCAACGTCGCTCCCCATCAGGGAAATACAAATCAAACCACACTCAGCTATCACGTCACGCCAGTCAGAGTGGCCAAAATGAACAAATCATGAGACCATAGATGCTGGAGAGGATGTGGAGCAACGGGAACCCTCTTGCACTGTTGGTGGGAATGCAAACTGCTGCAGCCGCTCTGGAAAACAGTGTGGAGGTTCCAAACAATTAAAAATAGACCTACCCTATGACCCAGCAGTAGCACTGCTAGGAATTTACCCAAGGGATACAGGAGTGCTGATGCAGAGGGGCACTTGTACCCCAATGTTTATAGCAGCACTCTCAACAATCGCCAAATTATGGAAAGAGCCTAAATGTCCATCAACTGATAAGTGGATAAAGAAATTGTGGCTTATGTACACAATGGAGTACTACGTGGCAATGAGAAAGAATGAAATATGGCCCTTTGTAGCAACGTGGATGGAACTGGAGAGTGTTATGCTAAGTGAAATAAGCCATACAAGGAAAGACAGATACCATATGTGTCCACTCTTTTGTGGATCCTGAAAAACTTAACAGGAACACATGGAGGAGGGGAAGAAAAAAAAAGAGCTTAGAGTGGGAGAGAGCCAAAGCATAAGAGACTCCTAAAAACTGAGAACAAACTGAGAGCTGATGGGGGGTGGGAGGGAGGGGAGCGTGGGTGATGGGTACTGAGGAGGGCACGTGTTGGGATGAGCACTGGGTGTTGTATGGAAACCAGTTTGGCAATAAATTTCAAATATTTTTTTTTAAAAAACCATCAAGGAAAAAGAATCTCAGGTCAGATTGTTAGATGAGTATGCACGGCACCTCCCTGCATGAACAGCAGCGTCCCTGTGATTTCTAACAGTACAGTCCATTCTGGGTATCCGAAGAGAGGGACAGTACCTGGCAGAGGTTGGATCAGGATAATAGGACATGTAGGATGTTCAGTGCAGCACTGTGACATGGCAAGAGAAGGGAATGCTGTCACAATCCCCCATTTGTGAAGGGTTGAATGGGTGAGGTGAGTGGTCACATTTCCAGAATGTTGTCTAGGTGGTAAGGCCCTTGCTCCTGACTGGAGGGGCCCCAGGGGCGTGTTACTTGGCGACCAAAGTGCAGAGCATTAGACATAATGCACTGAGCCCCATGGCCTTTGGGTAAAAATCTCCCTGCTCCCACGAACGTGTGTCAGACGTGGAGAAGGTGTGGAAGGATGGTCGGGCGAACCGGGACACCTGGGAACGTTCGTCGGGGAAACGTGTACAACAATGCCAATATATTCTAGACAGAATGGGACGTGAAATGGTCTCACGCCTCTTCTCTGATCTTCTTCCAATTAAGTGGAGAGTGACGTTGTGTCTGGCCGTTGCAGGGGCTGGGCCCTGAGGGCATGTTTGGGGAGCAGATGGGGTTCCAGGTTCATCTGGGACCAGGAGTCTCCGAGAGCTACCAGGGGAGCAGCAGTGTGTTTTCTGGGCCCTGGGTGTTGGGTTTCCCTGGTACCTGCACTCACCCTGAGCCAGCGCGGCTTCCTGCTGATGGCATGGGGCTTCCTCCTTTCCTTCAGGGAAGTAGAGCAGGGGCTCTCATTCAGCTTCTCCTCCATCTGTGGCATGTGGCTCTGTAAAGACAGTGCCCAGCAGGCAGGCAGCCAGGCAGGCAGGCAGGCAGGCAGGCAGGAGTCCTCAAAGCCGTGTCTGCTTGCTTTCACTTGTCCTCAGACCCATATGAATTCATTCCAGGTACGACACCACAGTGTGCACTCACCTCCCCCACGGAGGAGAGAAGCAAGGTGGCTTGAGGGCCTTGGATTCAACCTGTTACAGGTTAGAGGCACCTCAGAGATCCCTTTTCCCTCCTTCCCAGCATGACACGTGCATCCACTGCCATCGAACCTGCTCCGGTCCCGGGGAGGACCGGCCCCCATGTCCCCCTTTCCCCGAAACAGAACATGAGGGGATGGGGGTGCCCAGGGAAGGCTCCGAGCTGTGACCTGACCTGACCTGGCCTGCTCTGGGCTGCTCTGTGTTACCTTATGTGACGTCCTGGAAAACATCGTGAGGCATCGCCAGCATGGGTTAAGGAAACCTCTGCAACCTCTGAGTAATCCTGCGCACTGGGGTTTCTGGCATCCAGAGCCCCGGTACCTGGGAAAACAACAAGAGAACATCCTAAAGTCTCTGGGTCTGTAGGCAAGTGAGCCTGGTATGGGACCTTCCTAGAACATGGGTGCCAGGTTACAGGAGTTCCAAGCTTTCCTGGGGCCCATTGTGAGCAAAGTGATGTCACTGCCTAGGATCCACCTCCTGAGTCCCCCTGTGGGATAACACCTTTGCAAATAGTCCTCTCTTTGCTGACTGCTCACCCCCATTCTCCATGAAATGTCACATCGGTACACAGTTCCACCAATGCACCCCTCTCCACAGTCCCCTGGGAAGGTCTGGGGCAGCCAGGGTCCCAGCTGTGAGACCTATCTGGGTTGAGACAGAACTCTTCTTTCTTACCTCTTTCTGGTCCCAGATTCGCGACTGTGCTTCTCAGGGATGGTCCGTGTCTTTTCCGCCCAATGGAGATCATTCTAGCATGTCCTCAGGATGTCCTCAGGATGTCCTCAGGCATATGTGGGATGATACCTGTGAAATTGGAGCAGCGGTGTCACCTGTTGGAAGTTTATCCAACCACATTGACTTCAACTTCTCACCTCCTCTGATTCTGCTGCTCCTCTGATCCCAGCCCACAGTCCTTCCAGGTGTGCGTACGTGCGTGAGTGTGTGTGTGTATGTGTGTTTACCAGTGCTTGTTTTCTGGGGTCCCAGAAGGTCACATCCCCACCTAGGGAAGGATGGCCAAACATTTCCTAGGAGCTTAGGTTCTCTACTTTCTAAAGCAATCCCTACAGAAGGGATTGGAGTCGGGGCCTAGTAGGACAGAACTCTCATTTACGTAGACTTTGTCAGTAGTGTGCCACGAGCCATTCCCTGCCTTTCCACTGGGTACATACGATGGGGACAGGGTGGCACTCAGTGGGTTGCCCTGGCCTGGGGGTCCTCCTCAGGGAAGAACGTGCCGGGATGTCTTCTGTGACGCTCCTCTTCAGCCTCACCCCCACACCACCTCCGTGTCTTCACCCAGTGACAGTAACACATCCTTTTTCAGACCCCCTCCGAAATCCTGGGTCGAATCCAGGACCCCATTGTGAGGACATGAAGTTGGGGTCATGCCCAACTTGGCTTCTGACTTTACACCAGTCTGTGATTCTGGGCAAGGCACTGACCCTGGCAGGGTCTCCACTTACTCCTCCCCTCAGTGGCTCCCTGGGATGCCCACATCCTGTCAACACATCCTTGTGGGATTTCCTTCCTGGAGTGTGGTATGGACGTAGTGTTTGATTTCTGTTGCAAAGAAGATGGCACCGTGACCCCAGACCAAACAAGTTTAGGTGATAAAATGTGCATGGCACGGCCACGTGCTCACTGTCACTCTCTGTGTTGTCTCTCAGCTCCTGACAGTGGGGACCAACCCCCGTGTTGAGTCGTGACATGGACAGGTACACACAGCCTAGCCCTGAGAGACAACGACAGACAGGGAAGAACTAAGGCACTCGATGTGGACTGAATCCTGCCACCACCCTGAAGTGGGCTCAGGGGTTGAGTGAAGCAGGTTCTGTCTGAGTGATGACAGCAGCCCCAAGCTCCTGAGAGGCTCTGGCAGGAGCGCTCAGCTGAGCCCTGCTGAACTCCTGGTTCCCTGGGCCTGTGAGGTGGGAAGTTGATGGGGAAGCCAGTAAGGGTGGGGGAATATTGTCCCACGGCGCTAGAGCAGAGTAGGGACAACGTCCTCCTGCCCCAGGCCCTGGCCCTCCTCACCCTCCCTCTCTGCTGTCCTCCGCAGCTCTTTCCGGTCTCCCCGGTCTCCTTTCACACGTCCCCTCTGAAACAACGACCCCTGCCTCCGAGTGTCCGCCGCACTGTGCCTTCTGCCGGGCTACATACCCTCGACTTGTGCAGGGCTGACTCGTTCTTGCACTGCGGCAGGAAATATTAACGTTTCCTCAGCACAGCCTTGTCAGACCCTCCCCTGGGGGAGCTCAGGACCCAGTTGTCGCACCTTGAAGTTTTCTATGGAGTCCTTGCTCATGTCATTCCCATTTTTGTTTCGTGTTCTTTCCATCTTCCTGGCTAGACCTTGAACTCCTAGAGGGAAGACGTGGCTGCCTTACCAGCACTGGCACTATGTGAATGCTCAGATGCTCATTCCCGGGGGCTGACTGAGGACGTAAAGGGATCCCACCCACCAATTAGCAGCTCAGTCATCGTAGCCTAATTTACCTGGGTCATTTTCCAATACTTATTTTATCGTATATCTGTTGAGTCCACTCTAGTCGTAATTTGGGGCGTGAAATCACACTCCAAGATCAAGAGTCTCATGCCCCACTGACTGAAACAGCCAATTTTCATGGAACTAGACTGATCTCTAAGTTATCTTGCGGGTTAACATTTCGTACGTGTATGAGCTTATGCTGAATTACCAGAGAACGCGCCACATTTCTAAAAGCATGTCCCCATAGATTTCCTCACATGACAGAGCTGGGTGTGTGTTTAGATTGGAGACTAAAGTCCTTCATGTGGTCACTGAGGACCCCAGAGTTCCTCCATTTTGTCCCTTGTCCCTCCCGAGGATATCAGGTACTTGCACAACCAGCAGCACAAGGGGCGATAAAGGGGAAAGAGAACAAGGAAATGCACCTGGGAGCATGTTATCAGCCTGGTCTAGAGTGCCTAAAATATCCACCTTTTCACTGATTCCTTGTTTTAAAGGCACGGATTTTTAAGTAGTGATCTGTGAGAACCTATGTCGCACAAATCGTAGAAAATGCATCCCTACAAATGCACCACAAAACACACGAAGGTAATTCCTGAGCTGCAGGAAAATATTCTTCCTCCGGGACACATTGTATGAAGGAAGTAAGAAGAGTAAACATCTATGTGTGTGTTTGTGTGTGATGTCTACATATTAATGAATATGACCTTGTATCGCTATCTCTGAATATCTTTAAGAAGTGAAGGATCATTGACTTTTAAATACAAGAATTAGGAAAACAATAAGTAAAAAATCGTAATTAGTGAGTTTACAGACATATAGTAGTAAGATATATGAGAGTCTCGGGGCGCCAGGGTGGCTCCGTGGGTTGAGCGTCCGCCTTCGTCTCAGAACATGATCTCACGGTTCGTGGGTTCGAGCCCCGCATCGGGCTCTGTGCTGACAGGCTGTTTCCGTTTCTGTGTCTCCCTCTCTCTCTGCCCCTCCCCCACTCACGCTTTGTCTCCCTCTGTCTCAAAAATAAATAACCATTCAAAAACATTTAAAGAAATTCCATTAAGATCTAGGCCAGTAGAAAGTAAACGACTGGTGGTTGAGAAGTCAATGAAGTGCCTCTTAAGATGGATTGTTTTCAAGTACGAAAACTCATAAACCACATGACCGCAAGTATAGTGTAAATATTGAAACTGCAGCCCAGTTAGCCAGTTAAATGGGAAGAATTCCATATATCTGTGTTCACTTACACTTCGCCGACCAGAGCAGGGTCTGGTACACCTTGCACGTTCAGTCGATGCTTGCTGCACAATCGCATGGGTGATGGCCTCTCTCTCTCTCTCTCTCTCTCTCACCAAAAGAAAGAAACGTTGAAAAGCAATGGAAACCCAAGAAAAGAAAAATGGCACGGAGGAGTTGGGATCTGAGGCACACTGTGAAGAAAACACGGGGGTTGGGAGGTAGTGGAGGTGGACAGGCGGTTCCACAGAGTTGAAGGACGTGCCACAGTCAGCGGTGGCAGGGTGGACTTGAGGGTGGGACCGCTGGTGGTGCGGTCCAGGTAGGGCCATGGGAAGGGCATGCAGAGCTGAAAAGCACCGGCCTTTCAAGGAGAAGGGAGGTGGAAGGAGTCTCGTGTGCCCAGCGTGTCTCCCTGTCCCTTAGGGCTGCCCTTGCGGTCACGGGTGACGAGCGAGGAGGGTGCACGGCTGTAGATGGCCACGGTTGGCGGGAATGGGAGGCAGAGTGAAGAAGAAACACAGAGGCCTAGGATGCAAGAGGGATCACTGGGTTCACGTGCAGCCACGTCCCTGGGAAACCAGCAATGCAAAAGGTTCCTGGGTCTCTTGAGGGGTGACAGGGAGGTGTCCACCTTGGGAGGAGACACCTGCCGGTCCCTGTCCCACTGGCCTGGTGTCTGGAGCCCTCTGCCTGGCTCGCGGCTGTCAGGCTGGCGGGCAGTCGGTCAGAGCATCTGGTGGGCACAGGGAGGTGCGGTGGTGCAGACCCTGGTGCCCAGGAGCTGTGCCCCCTGTGGGGTGGCGGGGGTGGGGGGATGGGGCGGCTTGGATCCTGGGCCCAAGCAGGTGTGCGGGAGCGCGCGCGCGAGTGCGCGCATGCGCGTGGGCGCGCATGCGCGTGGGCCAGGGCCGGAGCCTGGAGAGGGACACAGCTGAGGTCTCAGCGGTGCTGTGAGTTGGCTCCCAGCCCGCCTGCCGCCCCAAACCCCCAAGTGTCTGGGCCAGCCAGGGACTGACGCCCACCTCAGCCCCCGACCTGGGACATGCTGCTGCCTGGCGCCTGCGACCCGGCAGCCGTGGCTTTGGCGGTTGGGGTACCGTTAGTGCACGCGGGAGCGCTGGCGGGAGCGCAGGCGGGGCCCCGCGTGGAGAAGACTGGGAGCCATGAGCCTCCAGCCTCGGAGGGTGGCGGCCCTGCTGCTCCTGCTGCTCCTGGAGCCAGAGGCCAGGGCGCGGGACGCGCTTCCCGGGCGCCTCGGTCTTTGGCCGCGCTGGTGGAGTGCCAGCACTGGCTGGGGCAGAGCGCGATGCGATGCCCCCCCCTCCCCCCCCCCCGGCGCCCTTGAAAGTCCATCTGGGAGAAGCCTAAAGGTGGAGCAGCTGAGACACACAGCCTCCCTCCAGGACCTGCCTCAGTCGCGGTGCTTCCAAGGTAGGGACCCTAGCGACAAGGTCGCACGTGGCCTTCCCCTCTGCCCCTCTCTGTCTTCCCCTCCCATGAGAACCCTCCCCCCGCCCTGGGGCTCCGGGCTTCTTCTTGGGCTCCGTTGCGGCTGCGGTCTGGAGGCCTCAGGAGTGGGCTTTCTGGGTTGGACCCTGGTTCCCTGGAAGAGGAGGGTCCCAGATCGAGTAGGGGGTTAGGCTCAGGCGGTGGGGAGTGGTTCAGGTCGAGAGGGGGGGCGCCCTGAGTGCCCATGGAGGTCTGACTGGGTTGGTGGTTGGCGGGTGGAGGTGAGAAGGAACGAAGGACGAACGAACGGAGGAAGGAAGGAAGGAAAGCGTGGACCTGCGGCTGTGGGCAAGTGTCAAGGCAGGGCCAGGGAAGTGGCAGCCATGAGCAGGAGGAATCATTCCTGCCTGTGAAAATGAAGTACAAGGGACCTGAGACTCCAGAGAAACATTCCAGGGAGAGTCAGGGTGGTGGGCCTGAGTTGCTGGAGGCCAGCAGGGGACGGTGTTGAAGGGATTGAGAGTGGAAGCAGCAGGTGAACACAGGCCTCCTGCCTCCCCCCTCCGCACCTGCTCTCCTGCCCTGCCCAGCCCGCCGCGCCGCGCCCCGCCCCGCCCCTGGTGGCAGAGTTGCACCCTCTGATGGGGAGGGGGAGATCTCACCCCGCTTGTGGCGATAGGGGGTCCTCTCTCGTGGGAGTCAATGGGACTAGGGGGTAGGAGTCTGGATTAGGGCAAGTGCAACTCCCTGTTGAGCTCTTCATCTCTGAAGGCAATGTGCATTCCATCAATGAAGTGGGAGCCAGGGAGCCAGGAATCAGTGGCGCTTGTGTGTTTTCGAGGGTGGTCCAGACTCTTTCCTGATGGGAGATGTGTGCTGAAGAGAACTGGGTGTTGTGGATGGAGTCCAAAGTCATCTCTTTGGGACACGTTGGGTGGGAACGTCTTCTTCGCACTCTGGCGACGAAGGTGGATGGAAAAGCTCCTTGTCCAAGGCAGACTGGTGGGTTTTGTTCTTCCTCTCCGTGGGGCGTGGTGCTTCCCGTTTCCGTGGAGCGCCTCCTGTCTTGCATTCGTTCCGTGTTTCAAGAGTTTCAGTCCTTGGCAATCGCGTCTCCTCAGGGACTCACCAGGCAGCACGAGGGAGAAGTGACTGGGAGCCCACCGGGTCCCTAGAAACCAGTGCGTGTGTACTGGAGCAGGCAGTGCTCCTCTCTCAGCCTCCTTGGGAAATGAGGTCTTGAGCAAACGGTCTTTCATTGCATGGGTTGTACCTCTCCCCGGTTGTTGGGGGGAGTGTGTGTGCGTGAGTGTGGTGCTGTGGCCCGTGTGGAGTCCGGACCGCGTCAGGGACCCAGTTCTTGGCAAGGAATGCGTTTTGTTGCATGGGAATATCTCATTGCACGAGAGAGTTCCAATCCTGTCTCAAAGGCTGAAAACATCCTGAAGGCAGCACTGTGACCTCACTGAAAGCAAAGGCCTAAGAGCAGAGGCTTTCCCACACTTCCATATGGAGCTGACTGGTGCTTTATGTTTTCAGGAAGATGGTGTGGTGTAGGCCACTTGGAGCAGCTCAGGCTCCTGAGCGTGTGTTTGGTCCCCGAGGGGTGAGTTGTGTCTCTCCGGAATGAAGGAGATTATGGGGACCTTGAGTATCGTTACCTTCATGATTACCGTGATGATTCTGCCTAAGTCATCGCATGGATATTGATCCATGAGCTCGCCATGTGAGAGGTTTCCTTGGTAACATGGTCGCCGTGCGTGGCCTCGAAACTTGGTTGTGGTCCGAACACCTTTGATGCTTTGCAAGTCCCGAAGCGGCTCCACGGGTGTGCAGTCCCTGTTGCCATATAGGTGAGGAGGCAGAGTCTGTTGACCTGAAGCCCGTGCAAGTATCCAGGGAGATGTGCGAGGGCCTCTCCCTGAGGCACTGGGTTCCTAGCCGGCTCCACCCAGAATCAGGCAGGGAGGTTTTGTTGATGCCAGCGGGAAGTCCTGAGGAGGGAGGGGGAGCCGGACACCGTCGGGGGAAGGAAGGGATCCCTCCCCTGCCTCACCATCCCCAGCAGTTGCCTAGGTGCTGGCCACGAGGGAGGGGACTGCCTATGCGTGTTTGTTTTCCTTGGTCTTACCCCACCTTGGTAGAGGGCTTAGCCTGTTCCAGGCACTGTTCTGAGCACTTGAGAGATCTATGCAGACGACACAGAGTACCTCGGCAAGGACTCTCGTCCCCGTTCGTATTTCCAAGGGAAGATGTGAAAGAATGTGTGCCGGGGGTCAGTGCTGTGAAGCGGGAGGACTCGAGGCATGAAGGCAGGCAGTCGGCCTCCACATGAGCGTGCTGCACCGCTGGCTTTCCCACTGCTGCCTGTCGAGAGGCAGGGAAAGCATTTGCACCTAGCGTGCCTGTCCTGCGAGCAGAGGTGGGCTTGGAGACGTGCGTGTGCCCTCAAACGGGGAATCCAGCAAAATAGGCTCTAGGGCCTGAGTCACGCTCTCTGCGGGGAACCCTATCATTGCACATCCAGCCTGAGACACTTTGGAGAGTGACATGCGGGGCTCTTAGTGAGGGTGGCGGCACAGCGGGGGGCATGGGTCAGCGGGACCTTCCTAGGACACCCCCCCGCCCCCCCCCCCCCCCGCCGGTGCTGTGGTGCCCCTGAAACCCAGGCAGGGCTGGAAGGAGGAACAGGCTGTTGATGGCACCATCCCTTCCGCAGGGAGGCTTCTTGGGAGCTGGTGACTGAGGGGACCTTTGCGAGTTCCCCCTCTGAATTGCAGGAGAAGCGGCCGAGGGCCCTCATTTCATGCGGTCCACACTCCCCGTCGCCCTGTGTGCCAGTTGCCAGTGTCGCAGGCGCCCAGGTGGTGAACGTGGTCCCCGAGTAGGGAACACCGAGGCCGTTTCTGCGTTCTCAAATGCTAACGTTCTCTGCTTGTGACCCGCGCCCTGGCTGGTCCCAGACCCTGAGCACAGGGCCTGCAGGAAGGGTGAAGGGTGCGAAGCTGTCTCCTGGTAGGTAGCTGCGGTGAGGTCGTTCCCGGTGGCCTGTGCTCAGCTGCAGGGCACCTTGGAACCCAAAGCCACGACGTTTCCAGTGGGACAGAGTGCGCCGCAAGGGGAACCTGGGGAGTCACCAGGCCCTGAGGGGAGGCAGGCATGACCTTTATCCATGGGCCTTTTGATCGGAGCGCCCTGTTTGCTAGGTATCGTCAGGGTAGCCTCTTTGGTAGACAGAGGGCAGGTTGTGGACAGTTGTAGAGCATCCTTCCTGCTGGTATGTGTCGCAAGGGCTCTGACCTTGCGCAAATGGGCGGGGATGGGTAGAGTGGACTCCTGAATGGAACCTTCCCCGGGCGCCTGGGTGGTTCAGTGGGTTGAGCTTCCGACTTGGGCTCAGGTCACGCCCTCGCGGTTCCTGAGTTCCAGCCCTGCGCTGGGCTCTGTGCCCACAGCTCAGGCCCTGGAGCCTGTTTTCAGATTCTGCGTGTGTCTGTCTCTGCTTCTCTGCCCCTCCCCCACTGGCGGTCACCGGCTTGCCGGCTTGCTCTCTGGCTCCCTGTGTCTCCAGAGTGAAGACACATGAACAAATAGGAAATAGAACGTTCCCCAGGGCAGGTGCTGGCCACGGGCACAGCCATTCATTCGCTGTAGTCATGAACTCGACGGTGTTCCTTTAGTGTTCTCATTTGAGGTTCTCTGTTTCTTTCATTCATTCTGAGAGGCAGAGAGAGAGTGGACGCATGCACGTGTGCCTGTGAGCAGGGATAGGGCAGACAGGGAGGGAGAGAGAGAGGAGGGCCAGCGGGCTCCGCATCGTTGGCGCCCATCTTGAGGTGGGGCTCCTTGTGGAGGCTCAGCCTCACAAACTGTGAGATCGTGACGTGAGGCGAGATCCAGAGCCACATGCTTTGGTTTCTTTTTTAACGTTCACCTCTGAGAGAAAGCAAGAGAGACAGAGAGAGCACAAGCGAGGGAGGGGCAGGGAGAGAGAGAGGATACCCAGAAGGGAATCAGGTTCCAGGCTCTGAGCTGTCAGCACGGAGCACTAGGCGTGACTCAGCTCAGGAACCCTGAGAGCCTGACGTGACCCGAAGTCGGACCATTACCCAGCTGAGTCATCCAAGCGGCCCACAGAGTTTTCAGTGTGTATTTTCAAAAGAAAAAACAGCTACATTTATATATACATCTAGCTACCTGTGTGTCCTTAGGGATACCTGTGTACATACGCATACGTGTCTACATATACGTACACGTATTCGTGTATGTGTATATATACGTATATGCACACACACACACACACACACACACACACACACACACCATGTAAACTGAGCCAAACGGTCTTCTGGGTGGAGACGCGGAGCCAGGAGGGAGGCATCAGCACAAAGTTCAAAATGAAAGGGAAACGTCATTCTCGTATGTATCAGTACGTGCCATGACAGGGAGACACACGCGAGGGTTCTGGTAGGATAGGAAGCTGCTCCCACGGAGAATGCAGGCAAATGGTCCCTGTGGAGCCAATGGAACCCTGGTGCACTTGTGGTATGAGACTGATAAAGAGGCCGAAAACTGGTGACCTTTCTAATGCTAGCAGAGGTCATTTGCATTTGTATAGCATGCGATCATTGACGTTGCCCCTGGGGGGAGAAAGGTTTTGCATCTCTGTTCTCCTAGGTTTGTGGCTTAGTTTGCTCTTCCCTTGTGCACTTGAAAGAGTCCTGACAGGTCCTGATGGTACACAGTAAGGCCAAGTCCCCAGAGTCCAGAGTCCCTTGGTGGGGCTTGTGGGATGGTGTCCTTCCCATGACCATGAAGTCCACAGAGCAGTCTTGTGCTTTTGCTGTAAGTCCTGTTTCTACCAGGTCCAGTCTGGGCGTGCCTCTTTGCAAGTCCTCAGGTGAGGACACGTGATGAAGGCTGCCCATTGGGACTGGCCTTCGATGATCCATCTGGCCGTGACCCCCTGCTCTCCTTCCAGGGCTGCGTAGGTTCGTGCCCTCGATGCTCGTTTCGTAGAAAGCCTTGACTGCTTGGTCTCTCTACTCCTCCTCACCCTGGACGGTAGTCCTGTGGCTCCCCTTGAATCCTCAGGCATACGTTTCCTTGCCCACCTCTGCACACTGGCCCTCCAGAGCAGGGTCTGGTACGCCTTGCACGTTCAGTCGATGCTTGCTGCACAATCGCATGGGTGAAGGCCTCTCTCTCTCTCTCTCTCCCTCTCTCTCTCACCAAAAGAAAGAAACGTTGAAAAGCAATGGAAACCCAAGAAAAGAAAAATGGCACGGAGGAGTTGGGATCTGAGGCACACTGTGAAGAAAACACGGGGGTTGGGAGGTAGTGGAGGTGGACAGGCGGTTCCACAGAGTTGAAGGACGTGCCACAGTCAGCGGTGGCAGGGTGGACTTAGGGGTGGGACCGCTGGTGGTGCGGTCCAGGTAGGGCCATGGGAAGGGCATGCAGAGCTGAAAAGCACCGGCCTTTCATGGAGAAGGGAGGTGGAAGGAGTCTCGTGTGCCCAGCGTGTCTCCCTGTCCCTTAGGGCTGCCCTTGCGGTCACGGGTGACGAGCGAGGAGGGTGCACGGCTGTAGATGGCCACGGTTGGCGGGAATGGGAGGCAGAGTGAAGAAGAAACACAGAGGCCTAGGATGCAAGAGGGATCACTGGGTTCACGTGCAGCCACGTCCCTGGGAAACCAGCAATGCAAAAGGTTCCTGGGTCTCTTGAGGGGTGACAGGGAGGTGTCCACCTTGGGAGGAGACACCTGCCGGTCCCTGTCCCACTGGCCTGGTGTCTGGAGCCCTCTGCCTGGCTCGCGGCTGTCAGGCTGGCGGGCAGTCGGTCAGAGCATCTGGTGGGCACAGGGAGGTGCGGTGGTGCAGACCCTGGTGCCCAGGAGCTGTGCCCCCTGTGGGGGGGTGGGGGTGGGGGTGGGGTGGGGGATGGGGCGGCTTGGATATTGGGCCCAAGCAGGTGTGCGGGAGCGCGCGCTCGAGCGCGCGCATGCGCGTGGGCCAGGGCCGGAGCCCGGTGAGGGACACAGCTGAGGCTGCAGCCGTGCCGTGAGTTGGCTCCCAGCCCGCCTGCCGCCCCAAGCCCCCAAGTGTCTGGGCCAGCCAGGGACGGACGCCCACCTCAGCCCCCGACCTGGGACATGCTGCTGCCTGGCGCCTGCGACGCGGCAGCCATGGCTTTGGCGGTAGGGGTAGCGGTAGCGCTCGCGGGAGCGCTGGCGGGAGCGCAGGCGGGGCCCCGCGTGGAGAAGACTGGGAGCCATGAGCCTCCAGCCTCGGAGGGTGGCGGCCCTGCTGCTCCTGCTGCTCCTGGAGCCAGAGGCCAGGGCGCGGGACGCGCTTCCCGGGCGCCTCGGTCTTTGGCCGCGCTGGTGGAGTGCCAGCACTGGCTGGGGCAGAGCGCGATGCGATGCCCCCCCGGCGCCCTTGAAAGTCCATCTGGGAGAAGCCTAATGGTGGAGCAGCTGAGACACACAGCCTCCCTCCAGGACCTGCCTCAGTCGCGGTGCTGCCAAGGTAAGGTCCCTAGCGACGAGGTCGCACGTGGCCTTCCCCTCTGCCCCTCTCTGTCTTCCCCTCCCATGAGAACCCTCCCCCCGCCCTGGGGCTCCGGGCTTCTTCTTGGGCTCCTTTGCGGCTGCGGTCTGGACGCCTCAGGAGTGGGCTTTCTGCGTTGGACCCTGGTTCCCTGGAAGAGGAGGGCCCCAGATCGAGTAGGGGGTTAGGCTCAGGCGGTGGTGAGTGGCTCAGGTCGAGAGGGGGGGTGCCCTGAGTGCCCATGGAGGTCTGACTGGGTTGGTGTTTGGCGGGTGGAGGTGGGAAGGAACGAAGGGAGGAACGAAGGGAGGAAGGAAGGAAGGAAAGCGTGGACCGGCGGCTGTGGGAAAGTGTCAAGGCAGGGCCAGGGAAGTGGCAGCCATGAGCAGGAGGAATCATTCCTGCCTGTGAAAATGAAGTACAAGGGACCTGAGACTCGAGAGAAACATTCCAGGGAGAGTCAGGGTGGTGGGCCTGAGTTGCTGGAGGCCAGCAGGGGACGGTGTTGAAGGGATTGAGAGTGGAAGCAGCAGGTGAACACAGGCCTCCTGCCTCCCCCCTCCGCACCTGCTCTCCTGCCCTGCCCAGCCCGCCGCGCCGCGCCCCGCCCCGCCCCTGGTGGCAGAGTTGCACCCTCTGATGGGGAGGGGGAGATCTCACCCCGCTTGTGGCGAAAGGGGGTCCTCTCTCGTGGGAGTCAATGGGACTAGGGGGTAGGAGTCTGGATGAGGGCAAGTGCAACTCCCTGTTGAGCTCTTCATCTCTGAAGGCAATGTGCATTCCATCAATGAAGTGGGAGCCCGGGAGCCAGGAATCAGTGGCGCTTGTGTGTTTTCGAGGGTGGTCCAGACTCTTTCCTGATGGGAGATGTGTGCTGAAGAGAACTGGGTGTTGTGGTTGTGGATGGAGTCCAAAGTCATCTCTTTGGGACACGTTGGGTGGGAACGTCTTCTTCGCACTCTGGCGACGAAGGTGGATGGAAAAGCTCCTTGTCCAAGGCAGACTGGTGGGTTTTGTTCTTCCTCTCCGTGGGGCGTGGTGCTTCCCGTTTCCGTGGAGCGCCTCCTGTCTTGCATTCGTTCCGTGTTTCAAGAGTTTCAGTCCTTGGCAATCGCGTCTCCTCAGGGACTCACCAGGCAGCACGAGGGAGAAGTGACTGGGAGCCCACCGGGTCCCTAGAAACCAGTGCGTGTGTACTGGAGCAGGCAGTGCTCCTCTCTCAGCCTCCTTGGGAAATGAGGTCTTGAGCAAACGGTCTTTCATTGCATGGGTTGTACCTCTCCCCGGTTGTTGGGGGGAGTGTGTGTGCGTGAGTGTGGTGCTGTGGCCCGTGTGGAGTCCGGACCGCGTCAGGGACCCAGTTCTTGGCAAGGAATGCGTTTTGTTGCATGGGAATATCTCATTGCACGAGAGAGTTCCAATCCTGTCTCAAAGGCTGAAAACATCCTGAAGGCAGCACTGTGACCTCACTGAAAGCAAAGGCCTAAGAGCAGAGGCTTTCCCACACTTCCATATGGAGCTGACTGGTGCTTTATGTTTTCAGGAAGATGGTGTGGTGTAGGCCACTTGGAGCAGCTCAGGCTCCTGAGCGTGTGTTTGGTCCCCGAGGGGTGAGTTGTGTCTCTCCGGAATGAAGGAGATTATGGGGACCTTGAGTATCGTTACCTTCATGATTACCGTGATGATTCTGCCTAAGTCATCGCATGGATATTGATCCATGAGCTCGCCATGTGAGAGGTTTCCTTGGTAACATGGTCGCCGTGCGTGGCCTCGAAACTTGGTTGTGGTCCGAACACCTTTGATGCTTTGCAAGTCCCGAAGCGGCTCCACGGGTGTGCAGTCCCTGTTGCCATATAGGTGAGGAGGCAGAGTCTGTTGACCTGAAGCCCGTGCAAGTATCCAGGGAGATGTGCGAGGGCCTCTCCCTGAGGCACTGGGTTCCTAGCCGGCTCCACCCAGAATCAGGCAGGGAGGTTTTGTTGATGCCAGCGGGAAGTCCTGAGGAGGGAGGGGGAGCCGGACACCGTCGGGGGAAGGAAGGGATCCCTCCCCTGCCTCACCATCCCCAGCAGTTGCCTAGGTGCTGGCCACGAGGGAGGGGACTGCCTATGCGTGTTTGTTTTCCTTGGTCTTACCCCACCTTGGTAGAGGGCTTAGCCTGTTCCAGGCACTGTTCTGAGCACTTGAGAGATCTATGCAGACGACACAGAGTACCTCGGCAAGGACTCTCGTCCCCGTTCGTATTTCCAAGGGAAGATGTGAAAGAATGTGTGCCGGGGGTCAGTGCTGTGAAGCGGGAGGACTCGAGGCATGAAGGCAGGCAGTCGGCCTCCACATGAGCGTGCTGCACCGCTGGCTTTCCCACTGCTGCCTGTCGAGAGGCAGGGAAAGCATTTGCACCTAGCGTGCCTGTCCTGCGAGCAGAGGTGGGCTTGGAGACGTGCGTGTGCCCTCAAACGGGGAATCCAGCAAAATAGGCTCTAGGGCCTGAGTCACGCTCTCTGCGGGGAACCCTATCATTGCACATCCAGCCTGAGACACTTTGGAGAGTGACATGCGGGGCTCTTAGTGAGGGTGGCGGCACAGCGGGGGGCATGGGTCAGCGGGACCTTCCTAGGACACCCCCCCGCCCCCCCCCCCCCCCGCCGGTGCTGTGGTGCCCCTGAAACCCAGGCAGGGCTGGAAGGAGGAACAGGCTGTTGATGGCACCATCCCTTCCGCAGGGAGGCTTCTTGGGAGCTGGTGACTGAGGGGACCTTTGCGAGTTCCCCCTCTGAATTGCAGGAGAAGCGGCCGAGGGCCCTCATTTCATGCGGTCCACACTCCCCGTCGCCCTGTGTGCCAGTTGCCAGTGTCGCAGGCGCCCAGGTGGTGAACGTGGTCCCCGAGTAGGGAACACCGAGGCCGTTTCTGCGTTCTCAAATGCTAACGTTCTCTGCTTGTGACCCGCGCCCTGGCTGGTCCCAGACCCTGAGCACAGGGCCTGCAGGAAGGGTGAAGGGTGCGAAGCTGTCTCCTGGTAGGTAGCTGCGGTGAGGTCGTTCCCGGTGGCCTGTGCTCAGCTGCAGGGCACCTTGGAACCCAAAGCCACGACGTTTCCAGTGGGACAGAGTGCGCCGCAAGGGGAACCTGGGGAGTCACCAGGCCCTGAGGGGAGGCAGGCATGACCTTTATCCATGGGCCTTTTGATCGGAGCGCCCTGTTTGCTAGGTATCGTCAGGGTAGCCTCTTTGGTAGACAGAGGGCAGGTTGTGGACAGTTGTAGAGCATCCTTCCTGCTGGTATGTGTCGCAAGGGCTCTGACCTTGCGCAAATGGGCGGGGATGGGTAGAGTGGACTCCTGAATGGAACCTTCCCCGGGCGCCTGGGTGGTTCAGTGGGTTGAGCTTCCGACTTGGGCTCAGGTCACGCCCTCGCGGTTCCTGAGTTCCAGCCCTGCGCTGGGCTCTGTGCCCACAGCTCAGGCCCTGGAGCCTGTTTTCAGATTCTGCGTGTGTCTGTCTCTGCTTCTCTGCCCCTCCCCCACTGGCGGTCACCGGCTTGCCGGCTTGCTCTCTGGCTCCCTGTGTCTCCAGAGTGAAGACACATGAACAAATAGGAAATAGAACGTTCCCCAGGGCAGGTGCTGGCCACGGGCACAGCCATTCATTCGCTGTAGTCATGAACTCGACGGTGTTCCTTTAGTGTTCTCATTTGAGGTTCTCTGTTTCTTTCATTCATTCTGAGAGGCAGAGAGAGAGTGGACGCATGCACGTGTGCCTGTGAGCAGGGATAGGGCAGACAGGGAGGGAGAGAGAGAGGAGGGCCAGCGGGCTCCGCATCGTTGGCGCCCATCTTGAGGTGGGGCTCCTTGTGGAGGCTCAGCCTCACAAACTGTGAGATCGTGACGTGAGGCGAGATCCAGAGCCACATGCTTTGGTTTCTTTTTTAACGTTCACCTCTGAGAGAAAGCAAGAGAGACAGAGAGAGCACAAGCGAGGGAGGGGCAGGGAGAGAGAGAGGATACCCAGAAGGGAATCAGGTTCCAGGCTCTGAGCTGTCAGCACGGAGCACTAGGCGTGACTCAGCTCAGGAACCCTGAGAGCCTGACGTGACCCGAAGTCGGACCATTACCCAGCTGAGTCATCCAAGCGGCCCACAGAGTTTTCAGTGTGTATTTTCAAAAGAAAAAACAGCTACATTTATATATACATCTAGCTACCTGTGTGTCCTTAGGGATACCTGTGTACATACGCATACGTGTCTACATATACGTACACGTATTCGTGTATGTGTATATATACGTATATGCACACACACACACACACACACACACACACACACACACCTTGTAAACTGAGCCAAACGGTCTTCTGGGTGGAGACGCGGAGCCAGGAGGGAGGCATCAGCACAAAGTTCAAAATGAAAGGGAAACGTCATTCTCGTATGTATCAGTACGTGCCATGACAGGGAGACACACGCGAGGGTTCTGGTAGGATAGGAAGCTGCTCCCACGGAGAATGCAGGCAAATGGTCCCTGTGGAGCCAATGGAACCCTGGTGCACTTGTGGTATGAGACTGATAAAGAGGCGGAAAACTGGTGACCTTTCTAATGCTAGCAGAGGTCATTTGCATTTGTATAGCATGCGATCATTGACGTTGCCCCTGGGGGGAGAAAGGTTTTGCATCTCTGTTCTCCTAGGTTTGTGGCTTAGTTTGCTCTTCCCTTGTGCACTTGAAAGAGTCCTGACAGGTCCTGATGGTACACAGTAAGGCCAAGTCCCCAGAGTCCAGAGTCCCTTGGTGGGGCTTGTGGGATGGTGTCCTTCCCATGACCATGAAGTCCACAGAGCAGTCTTGTGCTTTTGCTGTAAGTCCTGTTTCTACCAGGTCCAGTCTGGGCGTGCCTCTTTGCAAGTCCTCAGGTGAGGACACGTGATGAAGGCTGCCCATTGGGACTGGCCTTCGATGATCCATCTGGCCGTGACCCCCTGCTCTCCTTCCAGGGCTGCGTAGGTTCGTGCCCTCGATGCTCCTTTCGTAGAAAGCCTTGACTGCTTGGTCTCTCTACTCCTCCTCACCCTGGACGGTAGTCCTGTGGCTCCCCTTGAATCCTCAGGCATACGTTTCCTTGCCCACCTCTGCACACTGGCCCTCCAGAGCAGGGTCTGGTACGCCTTGCACGTTCAGTCGATGCTTGCTGCACAATCGCATGGGTGATGGCCTCTCTCTCTCTCTCTCTCCCTCTCTCTCTCACCAAAAGAAAGAAACGTTGAAAAGCAATGGAAACCCAAGAAAAGAAAAATGGCACGGAGGAGTTGGGATCTGAGGCACACTGTGAAGAAAACACGGGGGTTGGGAGGTAGTGGAGGTGGACAGGCGGTTCCACAGAGTTGAAGGACGTGCCACAGTCAGCGGTGGCAGGGTGGACTTAGGGGTGGGACCGCTGGTGGTGCGGTCCAGGTAGGGCCATGGGAAGGGCATGCAGAGCTGAAAAGCACCGGCCTTTCATGGAGAAGGGAGGTGGAAGGAGTCTCGTGTGCCCAGCGTGTCTCCCTGTCCCTTAGGGCTGCCCTTGCGGTCACGGGTGACGAGCGAGGAGGGTGCACGGCTGTAGATGGCCACGGTTGGCGGGAATGGGAGGCAGAGTGAAGAAGAAACACAGAGGCCTAGGATGCAAGAGGGATCACTGGGTTCACGTGCAGCCACGTCCCTGGGAAACCAGCAATGCAAAAGGTTCCTGGGTCTCTTGAGGGGTGACAGGGAGGTGTCCACCTTGGGAGGAGACACCTGCCGGTCCCTGTCCCACTGGCCTGGTCTCTGGAGCCCTCTGCCTGGCTCGCGGCTGTCAGGCTGGCGGGCAGTCGGTCAGAGCATCTGGTGGGCACAGGGAGGTGCGGTGGTGCAGACCCTGGTGCCCAGGAGCTGTGCCCCCTGTGGGGGGGTGGGGGTGGGGGTGGGGTGGGGGATGGGGCGGCTTGGATATTGGGCCCAAGCAGGTGTGCGGGAGCGCGCGCTCGAGCGCGCGCATGCGCGTGGGCCAGGGCCGGAGCCCGGTGAGGGACACAGCTGAGGCTGCAGCCGTGCCGTGAGTTGGCTCCCAGCCCGCCTGCCGCCCCAAGCCCCCAAGTGTCTGGGCCAGCCAGGGACGGACGCCCACCTCAGCCCCCGACCTGGGACATGCTGCTGCCTGGCGCCTGCGACGCGGCAGCCATGGCTTTGGCGGTAGGGGTAGCGGTAGCGCTCGCGGGAGCGCTGGCGGGAGCGCAGGCGGGGCCCCGCGTGGAGAAGACTGGGAGCCATGAGCCTCCAGCCTCGGAGGGTGGCGGCCCTGCTGCTCCTGCTGCTCCTGGAGCCAGAGGCCAGGGCGCGGGACGCGCTTCCCGGGCGCCTCGGTCTTTGGCCGCGCTGGTGGAGTGCCAGCACTGGCTGGGGCAGAGCGCGATGCGATGCCCCCCCGGCGCCCTTGAAAGTCCATCTGGGAGAAGCCTAATGGTGGAGCAGCTGAGACACACAGCCTCCCTCCAGGACCTGCCTCAGTCGCGGTGCTGCCAAGGTAAGGTCCCTAGCGACGAGGTCGCACGTGGCCTTCCCCTCTGCCCCTCTCTGTCTTCCCCTCCCATGAGAACCCTCCCCCCGCCCTGGGGCTCCGGGCTTCTTCTTGGGCTCCTTTGCGGCTGCGGTCTGGACGCCTCAGGAGTGGGCTTTCTGCGTTGGACCCTGGTTCCCTGGAAGAGGAGGGCCCCAGATCGAGTAGGGGGTTAGGCTCAGGCGGTGGTGAGTGGCTCAGGTCGAGAGGGGGGGTGCCCTGAGTGCCCATGGAGGTCTGACTGGGTTGGTGTTTGGCGGGTGGAGGTGGGAAGGAACGAAGGGAGGAACGAAGGGAGGAAGGAAGGAAGGAAAGCGTGGACCGGCGGCTGTGGGAAAGTGTCAAGGCAGGGCCAGGGAAGTGGCAGCCATGAGCAGGAGGAATCATTCCTGCCTGTGAAAATGAAGTACAAGGGACCTGAGACTCCAGAGAAACATTCCAGGGAGAGTCAGGGTGGTGGGCCTGAGTTGCTGGAGGCCAGCAGGGGACGGTGTTGAAGGGATTGAGAGTGGAAGCAGCAGGTGAACACAGGCCTCCTGCCTCCCCCCTCCGCACCTGCTCTCCTGCCCTGCCCAGCCCGCCGCGCCGCGCCCCGCCCCGCCCCTGGTGGCAGAGTTGCACCCTCTGATGGGGAGGGGGAGATCTCACCCCGCTTGTGGCGAAAGGGGGTCCTCTCTCGTGGGAGTCAATGGGACTAGGGGGTAGGAGTCTGGATGAGGGCAAGTGCAACTCCCTGTTGAGCTCTTCATCTCTGAAGGCAATGTGCATTCCATCAATGAAGTGGGAGCCAGGGAGCCAGGAATCAGTGGCGCTTGTGTGTTTTCGAGGGTGGTCCAGACTCTTTCCTGATGGGAGATGTGTGCTGAAGAGAACTGGGTGTTGTGGATGGAGTCCAAAGTCATCTCTTTGGGACACGTTGGGTGGGAACGTCTTCTTCGCACTCTGGCGACGAAGGTGGATGGAAAAGCTCCTTGTCCAAGGCAGACTGGTGGGTTTTGTTCTTCCTCTCCGTGGGGCGTGGTGCTTCCCGTTTCCGTGGAGCGCCTCCTGTCTTGCATTCGTTCCGTGTTTCAAGAGTTTCAGTCCTTGGCAATCGCGTCTCCTCAGGGACTCACCAGGCAGCACGAGGGAGAAGTGACTGGGAGCCCACCGGGTCCCTAGAAACCAGTGCGTGTGTACTGGAGCAGGCAGTGCTCCTCTCTCAGCCTCCTTGGGAAATGAGGTCTTGAGCAAACGGTCTTTCATTGCATGGGTTGTACCTCTCCCCGGTTGTTGGGGGGAGTGTGTGTGCGTGAGTGTGGTGCTGTGGCCCGTGTGGAGTCCGGACCGCGTCAGGGACCCAGTTCTTGGCAAGGAATGCGTTTTGTTGCATGGGAATATCTCATTGCACGAGAGAGTTCCAATCCTGTCTCAAAGGCTGAAAACATCCTGAAGGCAGCACTGTGACCTCACTGAAAGCAAAGGCCTAAGAGCAGAGGCTTTCCCACACTTCCATATGGAGCTGACTGGTGCTTTATGTTTTCAGGAAGATGGTGTGGTGTAGGCCACTTGGAGCAGCTCAGGCTCCTGAGCGTGTGTTTGGTCCCCGAGGGGTGAGTTGTGTCTCTCCGGAATGAAGGAGATTATGGGGACCTTGAGTATCGTTACCTTCATGATTACCGTGATGATTCTGCCTAAGTCATCGCATGGATATTGATCCATGAGCTCGCCATGTGAGAGGTTTCCTTGGTAACATGGTCGCCGTGCGTGGCCTCGAAACTTGGTTGTGGTCCGAACACCTTTGATGCTTTGCAAGTCCCGAAGCGGCTCCACGGGTGTGCAGTCCCTGTTGCCATATAGGTGAGGAGGCAGAGTCTGTTGACCTGAAGCCCGTGCAAGTATCCAGGGAGATGTGCGAGGGCCTCTCCCTGAGGCACTGGGTTCCTAGCCGGCTCCACCCAGAATCAGGCAGGGAGGTTTTGTTGATGCCAGCGGGAAGTCCTGAGGAGGGAGGGGGAGCCGGACACCGTCGGGGGAAGGAAGGGATCCCTCCCCTGCCTCACCATCCCCAGCAGTTGCCTAGGTGCTGGCCACGAGGGAGGGGACTGCCTATGCGTGTTTGTTTTCCTTGGTCTTACCCCACCTTGGTAGAGGGCTTAGCCTGTTCCAGGCACTGTTCTGAGCACTTGAGAGATCTATGCAGACGACACAGAGTACCTCGGCAAGGACTCTCGTCCCCGTTCGTATTTCCAAGGGAAGATGTGAAAGAATGTGTGCCGGGGGTCAGTGCTGTGAAGCGGGAGGACTCGAGGCATGAAGGCAGGCAGTCGGCCTCCACATGAGCGTGCTGCACCGCTGGCTTTCCCACTGCTGCCTGTCGAGAGGCAGGGAAAGCATTTGCACCTAGCGTGCCTGTCCTGCGAGCAGAGGTGGGCTTGGAGACGTGCGTGTGCCCTCAAACGGGGAATCCAGCAAAATAGGCTCTAGGGCCTGAGTCACGCTCTCTGCGGGGAACCCTATCATTGCACATCCAGCCTGAGACACTTTGGAGAGTGACATGCGGGGCTCTTAGTGAGGGTGGCGGCACAGCGGGGGGCATGGGTCAGCGGGACCTTCCTAGGACACCCCCCCGCCCCCCCCCCCCCCCCGCCGGTGCTGTGGTGCCCCTGAAACCCAGGCAGGGCTGGAAGGAGGAACAGGCTGTTGATGGCACCATCCCTTCCGCAGGGAGGCTTCTTGGGAGCTGGTGACTGAGGGGACCTTTGCGAGTTCCCCCTCTGAATTGCAGGAGAAGCGGCCGAGGGCCCTCATTTCATGCGGTCCACACTCCCCGTCGCCCTGTGTGCCAGTTGCCAGTGTCGCAGGCGCCCAGGTGGTGAACGTGGTCCCCGAGTAGGGAACACCGAGGCCGTTTCTGCGTTCTCAAATGCTAACGTTCTCTGCTTGTGACCCGCGCCCTGGCTGGTCCCAGACCCTGAGCACAGGGCCGGCAGGAAGGGTGAAGGGTGCGAAGCTGTCTCCTGGTAGGTAGCTGCGGTGAGGTCGTTCCCGGTGGCCTGTGCTCAGCTGCAGGGCACCTTGGAACCCAAAGCCACGACGTTTCCAGTGGGACAGAGTCCGCCGCAAGGGGAACCTGGGGAGTCACCAGGCCCTGAGGGGAGGCAGGCATGACCTTTATCCATGGGCCTTTTGATCGGAGCGCCCTGTTTGCTAGGTATCGTCAGGGTAGCCTCTTTGGTAGACAGAGGGCAGGTTGTGGACAGTTGTAGAGCATCCTTCCTGCTGGTATGTGTCGCAAGGGCTCTGACCTTGCGCAAATGGGCGGGGATGGGTAGAGTGGACTCCTGAATGGAACCTTCCCCGGGCGCCTGGGTGGTTCAGTGGGTTGAGCTTCCGACTTGGGCTCAGGTCACGCCCTCGCGGTTCCTGAGTTCCAGCCCTGCGCTGGGCTCTGTGCCCACAGCTCAGGCCCTGGAGCCTGTTTTCAGATTCTGCGTGTGTCTGTCTCTGCTTCTCTGCCCCTCCCCCACTGGCGGTCACCGGCTTGCCGGCTTGCTCTCTGGCTCCCTGTGTCTCCAGAGTGAAGACACATGAACAAATAGGAAATAGAACGTTCCCCAGGGCAGGTGCTGGCCACGGGCACAGCCATTCATTCGCTGTAGTCATGAACTCGACGGTGTTCCTTTAGTGTTCTCATTTGAGGTTCTCTGTTTCTTTCATTCATTCTGAGAGGCAGAGAGAGAGTGGACGCATGCACGTGTGCCTGTGAGCAGGGATAGGGCAGACAGGGAGGGAGAGAGAGAGGAGGGCCAGCGGGCTCCGCATCGTTGGCGCCCATCTTGAGGTGGGGCTCCTTGTGGAGGCTCAGCCTCACAAACTGTGAGATCGTGACGTGAGGCGAGATCCAGAGCCACATGCTTTGGTTTCTTTTTTAACGTTCACCTCTGAGAGAAAGCAAGAGAGACAGAGAGAGCACAAGCGAGGGAGGGGCAGGGAGAGAGAGAGGATACCCAGAAGGGAATCAGGTTCCAGGCTCTGAGCTGTCAGCACGGAGCACTAGGCGTGACTCAGCTCAGGAACCCTGAGAGCCTGACGTGACCCGAAGTCGGACCATTACCCAGCTGAGTCATCCAAGCGGCCCACAGAGTTTTCAGTGTGTATTTTCAAAAGAAAAAACAGCTACATTTATATATACATCTAGCTACCTGTGTGTCCTTAGGGATACCTGTGTACATACGCATACGTGTCTACATATACGTACACGTATTCGTGTATGTGTATATATACGTATATGCACACACACACACACACACACACACACACACACACACACACCATGTAAACTGAGCCAAACGGTCTTCTGGGTGGAGACGCGGAGCCAGGAGGGAGGCATCAGCACAAAGTTCAAAATGAAAGGGAAACGTCATTCTCGTATGTATCAGTACGTGCCATGACAGGGAGACACACGCGAGGGTTCTGGTAGGATAGGAAGCTGCTCCCACGGAGAATGCAGGCAAATGGTCCCTGTGGAGCCAATGGAACCCTGGTGCACTTGTGGTATGAGACTGATAAAGAGGCCGAAAACTGGTGACCTTTCTAATGCTAGCAGAGGTCATTTGCATTTGTATAGCATGCGATCATTGACGTTGCCCCTGGGGGGAGAAAGGTTTTGCATCTCTGTTCTCCTAGGTTTGTGGCTTAGTTTGCTCTTCCCTTGTGCACTTGAAAGAGTCCTGACAGGTCCTGATGGTACACAGTAAGGCCAAGTCCCCAGAGTCCAGAGTCCCTTGGTGGGGCTTGTGGGATGGTGTCCTTCCCATGACCATGAAGTCCACAGAGCAGTCTTGTGCTTTTGCTGTAAGTCCTGTTTCTACCAGGTCCAGTCTGGGCGTGCCTCTTTGCAAGTCCTCAGGTGAGGACACGTGATGAAGGCTGCCCATTGGGACTGGCCTTCGATGATCCATCTGGCCGTGACCCCCTGCTCTCCTTCCAGGGCTGCGTAGGTTCGTGCCCTCGATGCTCGTTTCGTAGAAAGCCTTGACTGCTTGGTCTCTCTACTCCTCCTCACCCTGGACGGTAGTCCTGTGGCTCCCCTTGAATCCTCAGGCATACGTTTCCTTGCCCACCTCTGCACACTGGCCCTCCAGAGCAGGGTCTGGTACGCCTTGCACGTTCAGTCGATGCTTGCTGCACAATCGCATGGGTGATGGCCTCTCTCTCTCTCTCTCTCCCTCTCTCTCTCACCAAAAGAAAGAAACGTTGAAAAGCAATGGAAACCCAAGAAAAGAAAAATGGCACGGAGGAGTTGGGATCTGAGGCACACTGTGAAGAAAACACGGGGGTTGGGAGGTAGTGGAGGTGGACAGGCGGTTCCACAGAGTTGAAGGACGTGCCACAGTCAGCGGTGGCAGGGTGGACTTAGGGGTGGGACCGCTGGTGGTGCGGTCCAGGTAGGGCCATGGGAAGGGCATGCAGAGCTGAAAAGCACCGGCCTTTCATGGAGAAGGGAGGTGGAAGGAGTCTCGTGTGCCCAGCGTGTCTCCCTGTCCCTTAGGGCTGCCCTTGCGGTCACGGGTGACGAGCGAGGAGGGTGCACGGCTGTAGATGGCCACGGTTGGCGGGAATGGGAGGCAGAGTGAAGAAGAAACACAGAGGCCTAGGATGCAAGAGGGATCACTGGGTTCACGTGCAGCCACGTCCCTGGGAAACCAGCAATGCAAAAGGTTCCTGGGTCTCTTGAGGGGTGACAGGGAGGTGTCCACCTTGGGAGGAGACACCTGCCGGTCCCTGTCCCACTGGCCTGGTGTCTGGAGCCCTCTGCCTGGCTCGCGGCTGTCAGGCTGGCGGGCAGTCGGTCAGAGCATCTGGTGGGCACAGGGAGGTGCGGTGGTGCAGACCCTGGTGCCCAGGAGCTGTGCCCCCTGTGGGGGGGTGGCGGTGGGGGTGGGGTGGGGGATGGGGCGGCTAGGATCCTGGGCCCAAGCAGGTGTGCGGGAGCGCGCGCTCGAGCGCGCGCATGCGCGTGGGCCAGGGCCGGAGCCCGGTGAGGGACACAGCTGAGGCTGCAGCCGTGCCGTGAGTTGGCTCCCAGCCCGCCTGCCGCCCCAAGCCCCCAAGTGTCTGGGCCAGCCAGGGACGGACGCCCACCTCAGCCCCCGACCTGGGACATGCTGCTGCCTGGCGCCTGCGACCCGGCAGCCATGGCTTTGGCGGTAGGGGTAGCGGTAGCGCTCGCGGGAGCGCTGGCGGGAGCGCAGGCGGGGCCCCGCGTGGAGAAGACTGGGAGCCATGAGCCTCCAGCCTCGGAGGGTGGCGGCCCTGCTGCTCCTGCTGCTCCTGGAGCCAGAGGCCAGGGCGCGGGACGCGCTTCCCGGGCGCCTCGGTCTTTGGCCGCGCTGGTGGAGTGCCAGCACTGGCTGGGGCAGAGCGCGATGCGATGCCCCCCCGGCGCCCTTGAAAGTCCATCTGGGAGAAGCCTAATGGTGGAGCAGCTGAGACACACAGCCTCCCTCCAGGACCTGCCTCAGTCGCGGTGCTGCCAAGGTAAGGTCCCTAGCGACGAGGTCGCACGTGGCCTTCCCCTCTGCCCCTCTCTGTCTTCCCCTCCCATGAGAACCCTCCCCCCGCCCTGGGGCTCCGGGCTTCTTCTTGGGCTCCTTTGCGGCTGCGGTCTGGACGCCTCAGGAGTGGGCTTTCTGGGTTGGACCCTGGTTCCCTGGAAGAGGAGGGCCCCAGATCGAGTAGGGGGTTAGGCTCAGGCGGTGGTGAGTGGCTCAGGTCGAGAGGGGGGGTGCCCTGAGTGCCCATGGAGGTCTGACTGGGTTGGTGTTTGGCGGGTGGAGGTGGGAAGGAACGAAGGGACGAACGAAGGGAGGAAGGAAGGAAGGAAAGCGTGGACCGGCGGCTGTGGGCAAGTGTCAAGGCAGGGCCAGGGAAGTGGCAGCCATGAGCAGGAGGAATCATTCCTGCCTGTGAAAATGAAGTACAAGGGACCTGAGACTCCAGAGAAACATTCCAGGGAGAGTCAGGGTGGTGGGCCTGAGTTGCTGGAGGCCAGCAGGGGACGGTGTTGAAGGGATTGAGAGTGGAAGCAGCAGGTGAACACAGGCCTCCTGCCTCCCCCCTCCGCACCTGCTCTCCTGCCCTGCCCAGCCCGCCGCGCCGCGCCCCGCCCCGCCCCTGGTGGCAGAGTTGCACCCTCTGATGGGGAGGGGGAGATCTCACCCCGCTTGTGGCGAAAGGGGGTCCTCTCTCGTGGGAGTCAATGGGACTAGGGGGTAGGAGTCTGGATGAGGGCAAGTGCAACTCCCTGTTGAGCTCTTCATCTCTGAAGGCAATGTGCATTCCATCAATGAAGTGGGAGCCCGGGAGCCAGGAATCAGTGGCGCTTGTGTGTTTTCGAGGGTGGTCCAGACTCTTTCCTGATGGGAGATGTGTGCTGAAGAGAACTGGGTGTTGTGGATGGAGTCCAAAGTCATCTCTTTGGGACACGTTGGGTGGGAACGTCTTCTTCGCACTCTGGCGACGAAGGTGGATGGAAAAGCTCCTTGTCCAAGGCAGACTGGTGGGTTTTGTTCTTCCTCTCCGTGGGGCGTGGTGCTTCCCGTTTCCGTGGAGCGCCTCCTGTCTTGCATTCGTTCCGTGTTTCAAGAGTTTCAGTCCTTGGCAATCGCGTCTCCTCAGGGACTCACCAGGCAGCACGAGGGAGAAGTGACTGGGAGCCCACCGGGTCCCTAGAAACCAGTGCGTGTGTACTGGAGCAGGCAGTGCTCCTCTCTCAGCCTCCTTGGGAAATGAGGTCTTGAGCAAACGGTCTTTCATTGCATGGGTTGTACCTCTCCCCGGTTGTTGGGGGGAGTGTGTGTGCGTGAGTGTGGTGCTGTGGCCCGTGTGGAGTCCGGACCGCGTCAGGGACCCAGTTCTTGGCAAGGAATGCGTTTTGTTGCATGGGAATATCTCATTGCACGAGAGAGTTCCAATCCTGTCTCAAAGGCTGAAAACATCCTGAAGGCAGCACTGTGACCTCACTGAAAGCAAAGGCCTAAGAGCAGAGGCTTTCCCACACTTCCATATGGAGCTGACTGGTGCTTTATGTTTTCAGGAAGATGGTGTGGTGTAGGCCACTTGGAGCAGCTCAGGCTCCTGAGCGTGTGTTTGGTCCCCGAGGGGTGAGTTGTGTCTCTCCGGAATGAAGGAGATTATGGGGACCTTGAGTATCGTTACCTTCATGATTACCGTGATGATTCTGCCTAAGTCATCGCATGGATATTGATCCATGAGCTCGCCATGTGAGAGGTTTCCTTGGTAACATGGTCGCCGTGCGTGGCCTCGAAACTTGGTTGTGGTCCGAACACCTTTGATGCTTTGCAAGTCCCGAAGCGGCTCCACGGGTGTGCAGTCCCTGTTGCCATATAGGTGAGGAGGCAGAGTCTGTTGACCTGAAGCCCGTGCAAGTATCCAGGGAGATGTGCGAGGGCCTCTCCCTGAGGCACTGGGTTCCTAGCCGGCTCCACCCAGAATCAGGCAGGGAGGTTTTGTTGATGCCAGCGGGAAGTCCTGAGGAGGGAGGGGGAGCCGGACACCGTCGGGGGAAGGAAGGGATCCCTCCCCTGCCTCACCATCCCCAGCAGTTGCCTAGGTGCTGGCCACGAGGGAGGGGACTGCCTATGCGTGTTTGTTTTCCTTGGTCTTACCCCACCTTGGTAGAGGGCTTAGCCTGTTCCAGGCACTGTTCTGAGCACTTGAGAGATCTATGCAGACGACACAGAGTACCTCGGCAAGGACTCTCGTCCCCGTTCGTATTTCCAAGGGAAGATGTGAAAGAATGTGTGCCGGGGGTCAGTGCTGTGAAGCGGGAGGACTCGAGGCATGAAGGCAGGCAGTCGGCCTCCACATGAGCGTGCTGCACCGCTGGCTTTCCCACTGCTGCCTGTCGAGAGGCAGGGAAAGCATTTGCACCTAGCGTGCCTGTCCTGCGAGCAGAGGTGGGCTTGGAGACGTGCGTGTGCCCTCAAACGGGGAATCCAGCAAAATAGGCTCTAGGGCCTGAGTCACGCTCTCTGCGGGGAACCCTATCATTGCACATCCAGCCTGAGACACTTTGGAGAGTGACATGCGGGGCTCTTAGTGAGGGTGGCGGCACAGCGGGGGGCATGGGTCAGCGGGACCTTCCTAGGACACCCCCCCGCCCCCCCCCCCCCCGCCGGTGCTGTGGTGCCCCTGAAACCCAGGCAGGGCTGGAAGGAGGAACAGGCTGTTGATGGCACCATCCCTTCCGCAGGGAGGCTTCTTGGGAGCTGGTGACTGAGGGGACCTTTGCGAGTTCCCCCTCTGAATTGCAGGAGAAGCGGCCGAGGGCCCTCATTTCATGCGGTCCACACTCCCCGTCGCCCTGTGTGCCAGTTGCCAGTGTCGCAGGCGCCCAGGTGGTGAACGTGGTCCCCGAGTAGGGAACACCGAGGCCGTTTCTGCGTTCTCAAATGCTAACGTTCTCTGCTTGTGACCCGCGCCCTGGCTGGTCCCAGACCCTGAGCACAGGGCCTGCAGGAAGGGTGAAGGGTGCGAAGCTGTCTCCTGGTAGGTAGCTGCGGTGAGGTCGTTCCCGGTGGCCTGTGCTCAGCTGCAGGGCACCTTGGAACCCAAAGCCACGACGTTTCCAGTGGGACAGAGTGCGCCGCAAGGGGAACCTGGGGAGTCACCAGGCCCTGAGGGGAGGCAGGCATGACCTTTATCCATGGGCCTTTTGATCGGAGCGCCCTGTTTGCTAGGTATCGTCAGGGTAGCCTCTTTGGTAGACAGAGGGCAGGTTGTGGACAGTTGTAGAGCATCCTTCCTGCTGGTATGTGTCGCAAGGGCTCTGACCTTGCGCAAATGGGCGGGGATGGGTAGAGTGGACTCCTGAATGGAACCTTCCCCGGGCGCCTGGGTGGTTCAGTGGGTTGAGCTTCCGACTTGGGCTCAGGTCACGCCCTCGCGGTTCCTGAGTTCCAGCCCTGCGCTGGGCTCTGTGCCCACAGCTCAGGCCCTGGAGCCTGTTTTCAGATTCTGCGTGTGTCTGTCTCTGCTTCTCTGCCCCTCCCCCACTGGCGGTCACCGGCTTGCCGGCTTGCTCTCTGGCTCCCTGTGTCTCCAGAGTGAAGACACATGAACAAATAGGAAATAGAACGTTCCCCAGGGCAGGTGCTGGCCACGGGCACAGCCATTCATTCGCTGTAGTCATGAACTCGACGGTGTTCCTTTAGTGTTCTCATTTGAGGTTCTCTGTTTCTTTCATTCATTCTGAGAGGCAGAGAGAGAGTGGACGCATGCACGTGTGCCTGTGAGCAGGGATAGGGCAGACAGGGAGGGAGAGAGAGAGGAGGGCCAGCGGGCTCCGCATCGTTGGCGCCCATCTTGAGGTGGGGCTCCTTGTGGAGGCTCAGCCTCACAAACTGTGAGATCGTGACGTGAGGCGAGATCCAGAGCCACATGCTTTGGTTTCTTTTTTAACGTTCACCTCTGAGAGAAAGCAAGAGAGACAGAGAGAGCACAAGCGAGGGAGGGGCAGGGAGAGAGAGAGGATACCCAGAAGGGAATCAGGTTCCAGGCTCTGAGCTGTCAGCACGGAGCACTAGGCGTGACTCAGCTCAGGAACCCTGAGAGTCTGACGTGACCCGAAGTCGGACCATTACCCAGCTGAGTCATCCAAGCGGCCCACAGAGTTTTCAGTGTGTATTTTCAAAAGAAAAAACAGCTACATTTATATATACATCTAGCTACCTGTGTGTCCTTAGGGATACCTGTGTACATACGCATACGTGTCTACATATACGTACACGTATTCGTGTATGTGTATATATACGTATATGCACACACACACACACACACACACACACACACACACACCATGTAAACTGAGCCAAACGGTCTTCTGGGTGGAGACGCGGAGCCAGGAGGGAGGCATCAGCACAAAGTTCAAAATGAAAGGGAAACGTCATTCTCGTATGTATCAGTACGTGCCATGACAGGGAGACACACGCGAGGGTTCTGGTAGGATAGGAAGCTGCTCCCACGGAGAATGCAGGCAAATGGTCCCTGTGGAGCCAATGGAACCCTGGTGCACTTGTGGTATGAGACTGATAAAGAGGCCGAAAACTGGTGACCTTTCTAATGCTAGCAGAGGTCATTTGCATTTGTATAGCATGCGATCATTGACGTTGCCCCTGGGGGGAGAAAGGTTTTGCATCTCTGTTCTCCTAGGTTTGTGGCTTAGTTTGCTCTTCCCTTGTGCACTTGAAAGAGTCCTGACAGGTCCTGATGGTACACAGTAAGGCCAAGTCCCCAGAGTCCAGAGTCCCTTGGTGGGGCTTGTGGGATGGTGTCCTTCCCATGACCATGAAGTCCACAGAGCAGTCTTGTGCTTTTGCTGTAAGTCCTGTTTCTACCAGGTCCAGTCTGGGCGTGCCTCTTTGCAAGTCCTCAGGTGAGGACACGTGATGAAGGCTGCCCATTGGGACTGGCCTTCGATGATCCATCTGGCCGTGACCCCCTGCTCTCCTTCCAGGGCTGCGTAGGTTCGTGCCCTCGATGCTCGTTTCGTAGAAAGCCTTGACTGCTTGGTCTCTCTACTCCTCCTCACCCTGGACGGTAGTCCTGTGGCTCCCCTTGAATCCTCAGGCATACGTTTCCTTGCCCACCTCTGCACACTGGCCCTCCAGAGCAGGGTCTGGTACGCCTTGCACGTTCAGTCGATGCTTGCTGCACAATCGCATGGGTGATGGCCTCTCTCTCTCTCTCTCTCCCTCTCTCTCTCACCAAAAGAAAGAAACGTTGAAAAGCAATGGAAACCCAAGAAAAGAAAAATGGCACGGAGGAGTTGGGATCTGAGGCACACTGTGAAGAAAACACGGGGGTTGGGAGGTAGTGGAGGTGGACAGGCGGTTCCACAGAGTTGAAGGACGTGCCACAGTCAGCGGTGGCAGGGTGGACTTAGGGGTGGGACCGCTGGTGGTGCGGTCCAGGTAGGGCCATGGGAAGGGCATGCAGAGCTGAAAAGCACCGGCCTTTCATGGAGAAGGGAGGTGGAAGGAGTCTCGTGTGCCCAGCGTGTCTCCCTGTCCCTTAGGGCTGCCCTTGCGGTCACGGGTGACGAGCGAGGAGGGTGCACGGCTGTAGATGGCCACGGTTGGCGGGAATGGGAGGCAGAGTGAAGAAGAAACACAGAGGCCTAGGATGCAAGAGGGATCACTGGGTTCACGTGCAGCCACGTCCCTGGGAAACCAGCAATGCAAAAGGTTCCTGGGTCTCTTGAGGGGTGACAGGGAGGTGTCCACCTTGGGAGGAGACACCTGCCGGTCCCTGTCCCACTGGCCTGGTGTCTGGAGCCCTCTGCCTGGCTCGCGGCTGTCAGGCTGGCGGGCAGTCGGTCAGAGCATCTGGTGGGCACAGGGAGGTGCGGTGGTGCAGACCCTGGTGCCCAGGAGCTGTGCCCCCTGTGGGGGGGTGGCGGTGGGGGTGGGGTGGGGGATGGGGCGGCTAGGATCCTGGGCCCAAGCAGGTGTGCGGGAGCGCGCGCTCGAGCGCGCGCATGCGCGTGGGCCAGGGCCGGAGCCCGGTGAGGGACACAGCTGAGGCTGCAGCCGTGCCGTGAGTTGGCTCCCAGCCCGCCTGCCGCCCCAAGCCCCCAAGTGTCTGGGCCAGCCAGGGACGGACGCCCACCTCAGCCCCCGACCTGGGACATGCTGCTGCCTGGCGCCTGCGACCCGGCAGCCATGGCTTTGGCGGTAGGGGTAGCGGTAGCGCTCGCGGGAGCGCTGGCGGGAGCGCAGGCGGGGCCCCGCGTGGAGAAGACTGGGAGCCATGAGCCTCCAGCCTCGGAGGGTGGCGGCCCTGCTGCTCCTGCTGCTCCTGGAGCCAGAGGCCAGGGCGCGGGACGCGCTTCCCGGGCGCCTCGGTCTTTGGCCGCGCTGGTGGAGTGCCAGCACTGGCTGGGGCAGAGCGCGATGCGATGCCCCCCCGGCGCCCTTGAAAGTCCATCTGGGAGAAGCCTAATGGTGGAGCAGCTGAGACACACAGCCTCCCTCCAGGACCTGCCTCAGTCGCGGTGCTGCCAAGGTAAGGTCCCTAGCGACGAGGTCGCACGTGGCCTTCCCCTCTGCCCCTCTCTGTCTTCCCCTCCCATGAGAACCCTCCCCCCGCCCTGGGGCTCCGGGCTTCTTCTTGGGCTCCTTTGCGGCTGCGGTCTGGACGCCTCAGGAGTGGGCTTTCTGGGTTGGACCCTGGTTCCCTGGAAGAGGAGGGCCCCAGATCGAGTAGGGGGTTAGGCTCAGGCGGTGGTGAGTGGCTCAGGTCGAGAGGGGGGGTGCCCTGAGTGCCCATGGAGGTCTGACTGGGTTGGTGTTTGGCGGGTGGAGGTGGGAAGGAACGAAGGGACGAACGAAGGGAGGAAGGAAGGAAGGAAAGCGTGGACCGGCGGCTGTGGGCAAGTGTCAAGGCAGGGCCAGGGAAGTGGCAGCCATGAGCAGGAGGAATCATTCCTGCCTGTGAAAATGAAGTACAAGGGACCTGAGACTCCAGAGAAACATTCCAGGGAGAGTCAGGGTGGTGGGCCTGAGTTGCTGGAGGCCAGCAGGGGACGGTGTTGAAGGGATTGAGAGTGGAAGCAGCAGGTGAACACAGGCCTCCTGCCTCCCCCCTCCGCACCTGCTCTCCTGCCCTGCCCAGCCCGCCGCGCCGCGCCCCGCCCCGCCCCTGGTGGCAGAGTTGCACCCTCTGATGGGGAGGGGGAGATCTCACCCCGCTTGTGGCGAAAGGGGGTCCTCTCTCGTGGGAGTCAATGGGACTAGGGGGTAGGAGTCTGGATGAGGGCAAGTGCAACTCCCTGTTGAGCTCTTCATCTCTGAAGGCAATGTGCATTCCATCAATGAAGTGGGAGCCCGGGAGCCAGGAATCAGTGGCGCTTGTGTGTTTTCGAGGGTGGTCCAGACTCTTTCCTGATGGGAGATGTGTGCTGAAGAGAACTGGGTGTTGTGGATGGAGTCCAAAGTCATCTCTTTGGGACACGTTGGGTGGGAACGTCTTCTTCGCACTCTGGCGACGAAGGTGGATGGAAAAGCTCCTTGTCCAAGGCAGACTGGTGGGTTTTGTTCTTCCTCTCCGTGGGGCGTGGTGCTTCCCGTTTCCGTGGAGCGCCTCCTGTCTTGCATTCGTTCCGTGTTTCAAGAGTTTCAGTCCTTGGCAATCGCGTCTCCTCAGGGACTCACCAGGCAGCACGAGGGAGAAGTGACTGGGAGCCCACCGGGTCCCTAGAAACCAGTGCGTGTGTACTGGAGCAGGCAGTGCTCCTCTCTCAGCCTCCTTGGGAAATGAGGTCTTGAGCAAACGGTCTTTCATTGCATGGGTTGTACCTCTCCCCGGTTGTTGGGGGGAGTGTGTGTGCGTGAGTGTGGTGCTGTGGCCCGTGTGGAGTCCGGACCGCGTCAGGGACCCAGTTCTTGGCAAGGAATGCGTTTTGTTGCATGGGAATATCTCATTGCACGAGAGAGTTCCAATCCTGTCTCAAAGGCTGAAAACATCCTGAAGGCAGCACTGTGACCTCACTGAAAGCAAAGGCCTAAGAGCAGAGGCTTTCCCACACTTCCATATGGAGCTGACTGGTGCTTTATGTTTTCAGGAAGATGGTGTGGTGTAGGCCACTTGGAGCAGCTCAGGCTCCTGAGCGTGTGTTTGGTCCCCGAGGGGTGAGTTGTGTCTCTCCGGAATGAAGGAGATTATGGGGACCTTGAGTATCGTTACCTTCATGATTACCGTGATGATTCTGCCTAAGTCATCGCATGGATATTGATCCATGAGCTCGCCATGTGAGAGGTTTCCTTGGTAACATGGTCGCCGTGCGTGGCCTCGAAACTTGGTTGTGGTCCGAACACCTTTGATGCTTTGCAAGTCCCGAAGCGGCTCCACGGGTGTGCAGTCCCTGTTGCCATATAGGTGAGGAGGCAGAGTCTGTTGACCTGAAGCCCGTGCAAGTATCCAGGGAGATGTGCGAGGGCCTCTCCCTGAGGCACTGGGTTCCTAGCCGGCTCCACCCAGAATCAGGCAGGGAGGTTTTGTTGATGCCAGCGGGAAGTCCTGAGGAGGGAGGGGGAGCCGGACACCGTCGGGGGAAGGAAGGGATCCCTCCCCTGCCTCACCATCCCCAGCAGTTGCCTAGGTGCTGGCCACGAGGGAGGGGACTGCCTATGCGTGTTTGTTTTCCTTGGTCTTACCCCACCTTGGTAGAGGGCTTAGCCTGTTCCAGGCACTGTTCTGAGCACTTGAGAGATCTATGCAGACGACACAGAGTACCTCGGCAAGGACTCTCGTCCCCGTTCGTATTTCCAAGGGAAGATGTGAAAGAATGTGTGCCGGGGGTCAGTGCTGTGAAGCGGGAGGACTCGAGGCATGAAGGCAGGCAGTCGGCCTCCACATGAGCGTGCTGCACCGCTGGCTTTCCCACTGCTGCCTGTCGAGAGGCAGGGAAAGCATTTGCACCTAGCGTGCCTGTCCTGCGAGCAGAGGTGGGCTTGGAGACGTGCGTGTGCCCTCAAACGGGGAATCCAGCAAAATAGGCTCTAGGGCCTGAGTCACGCTCTCTGCGGGGAACCCTATCATTGCACATCCAGCCTGAGACACTTTGGAGAGTGACATGCGGGGCTCTTAGTGAGGGTGGCGGCACAGCGGGGGGCATGGGTCAGCGGGACCTTCCTAGGACACCCCCCCGCCCCCCCCCCCCCCGCCGGTGCTGTGGTGCCCCTGAAACCCAGGCAGGGCTGGAAGGAGGAACAGGCTGTTGATGGCACCATCCCTTCCGCAGGGAGGCTTCTTGGGAGCTGGTGACTGAGGGGACCTTTGCGAGTTCCCCCTCTGAATTGCAGGAGAAGCGGCCGAGGGCCCTCATTTCATGCGGTCCACACTCCCCGTCGCCCTGTGTGCCAGTTGCCAGTGTCGCAGGCGCCCAGGTGGTGAACGTGGTCCCCGAGTAGGGAACACCGAGGCCGTTTCTGCGTTCTCAAATGCTAACGTTCTCTGCTTGTGACCCGCGCCCTGGCTGGTCCCAGACCCTGAGCACAGGGCCTGCAGGAAGGGTGAAGGGTGCGAAGCTGTCTCCTGGTAGGTAGCTGCGGTGAGGTCGTTCCCGGTGGCCTGTGCTCAGCTGCAGGGCACCTTGGAACCCAAAGCCACGACGTTTCCAGTGGGACAGAGTGCGCCGCAAGGGGAACCTGGGGAGTCACCAGGCCCTGAGGGGAGGCAGGCATGACCTTTATCCATGGGCCTTTTGATCGGAGCGCCCTGTTTGCTAGGTATCGTCAGGGTAGCCTCTTTGGTAGACAGAGGGCAGGTTGTGGACAGTTGTAGAGCATCCTTCCTGCTGGTATGTGTCGCAAGGGCTCTGACCTTGCGCAAATGGGCGGGGATGGGTAGAGTGGACTCCTGAATGGAACCTTCCCCGGGCGCCTGGGTGGTTCAGTGGGTTGAGCTTCCGACTTGGGCTCAGGTCACGCCCTCGCGGTTCCTGAGTTCCAGCCCTGCGCTGGGCTCTGTGCCCACAGCTCAGGCCCTGGAGCCTGTTTTCAGATTCTGCGTGTGTCTGTCTCTGCTTCTCTGCCCCTCCCCCACTGGCGGTCACCGGCTTGCCGGCTTGCTCTCTGGCTCCCTGTGTCTCCAGAGTGAAGACACATGAACAAATAGGAAATAGAACGTTCCCCAGGGCAGGTGCTGGCCACGGGCACAGCCATTCATTCGCTGTAGTCATGAACTCGACGGTGTTCCTTTAGTGTTCTCATTTGAGGTTCTCTGTTTCTTTCATTCATTCTGAGAGGCAGAGAGAGAGTGGACGCATGCACGTGTGCCTGTGAGCAGGGATAGGGCAGACAGGGAGGGAGAGAGAGAGGAGGGCCAGCGGGCTCCGCATCGTTGGCGCCCATCTTGAGGTGGGGCTCCTTGTGGAGGCTCAGCCTCACAAACTGTGAGATCGTGACGTGAGGCGAGATCCAGAGCCACATGCTTTGGTTTCTTTTTTAACGTTCACCTCTGAGAGAAAGCAAGAGAGACAGAGAGAGCACAAGCGAGGGAGGGGCAGGGAGAGAGAGAGGATACCCAGAAGGGAATCAGGTTCCAGGCTCTGAGCTGTCAGCACGGAGCACTAGGCGTGACTCAGCTCAGGAACCCTGAGAGTCTGACGTGACCCGAAGTCGGACCATTACCCAGCTGAGTCATCCAAGCGGCCCACAGAGTTTTCAGTGTGTATTTTCAAAAGAAAAAACAGCTACATTTATATATACATCTAGCTACCTGTGTGTCCTTAGGGATACCTGTGTACATACGCATACGTGTCTACATATACGTACACGTATTCGTGTATGTGTATATATACGTATATGCACACACACACACACACACACACACACACACACACACCATGTAAACTGAGCCAAACGGTCTTCTGGGTGGAGACGCGGAGCCAGGAGGGAGGCATCAGCACAAAGTTCAAAATGAAAGGGAAACGTCATTCTCGTATGTATCAGTACGTGCCATGACAGGGAGACACACGCGAGGGTTCTGGTAGGATAGGAAGCTGCTCCCACGGAGAATGCAGGCAAATGGTCCCTGTGGAGCCAATGGAACCCTGGTGCACTTGTGGTATGAGACTGATAAAGAGGCCGAAAACTGGTGACCTTTCTAATGCTAGCAGAGGTCATTTGCATTTGTATAGCATGCGATCATTGACGTTGCCCCTGGGGGGAGAAAGGTTTTGCATCTCTGTTCTCCTAGGTTTGTGGCTTAGTTTGCTCTTCCCTTGTGCACTTGAAAGAGTCCTGACAGGTCCTGATGGTACACAGTAAGGCCAAGTCCCCAGAGTCCAGAGTCCCTTGGTGGGGCTTGTGGGATGGTGTCCTTCCCATGACCATGAAGTCCACAGAGCAGTCTTGTGCTTTTGCTGTAAGTCCTGTTTCTACCAGGTCCAGTCTGGGCGTGCCTCTTTGCAAGTCCTCAGGTGAGGACACGTGATGAAGGCTGCCCATTGGGACTGGCCTTCGATGATCCATCTGGCCGTGACCCCCTGCTCTCCTTCCAGGGCTGCGTAGGTTCGTGCCCTCGATGCTCGTTTCGTAGAAAGCCTTGACTGCTTGGTCTCTCTACTCCTCCTCACCCTGGACGGTAGTCCTGTGGCTCCCCTTGAATCCTCAGGCATACGTTTCCTTGCCCACCTCTGCACACTGGCCCTCCAGAGCAGGGTCTGGTACGCCTTGCACGTTCAGTCGATGCTTGCTGCACAATCGCATGGGTGATGGCCTCTCTCTCTCTCTCTCTCCCTCTCTCTCTCACCAAAAGAAAGAAACGTTGAGAAGCAATGGAAACCCAAGAAAAGAAAAATGGCACGGAGGAGTTGGGATCTGAGGCACACTGTGAAGAAAACACGGGGGTTGGGAGGTAGTGGAGGTGGACAGGCGGTTCCACAGAGTTGAAGGACGTGCCACAGTCAGCGGTGGCAGGGTGGACTTGAGGGTGGGACCGCTGGTGGTGCGGTCCAGGTAGGGCCATGGGAAGGGCATGCAGAGCTGAAAAGCACCGGCCTTTCATGGAGAAGGGAGGCGGAAGGAGTCTCGTGTGCCCAGCGTGTCTCCCTGTCCCTTAGGGCTGCCCTTGCGGTCACGGGTGACGAGCGAGGAGGGTGCACGGCTGTAGATGGCCACGGTTGGCGGGAATGGGAGGCAGAGTGAAGAAGAAACACAGAGGCCTAGGATGCAAGAGGGATCACTGGGTTCACGTGCAGCCACGTCCCTGGGAAACCAGCAATGCAAAAGGTTCCTGGGTCTCTTGAGGGGTGACAGGGAGGTGTCCACCTTGGGAGGAGACACCTGCCGGTCCCTGTCCCACTGGCCTGGTGTCTGGAGCCCTCTGCCTGGCTCGCGGCTGTCAGGCTGGCGGGCAGTCGGTCAGAGCATCTGGTGGGCACAGGGAGGTGCGGTGGTGCAGACCCTGGTGCCCAGTAGCTGTGCCCCCTGTGGGGGGGTGGCGGTGGGGGTGGGGTGGGGGATGGGGCGGCTTGGATCCTGGGCCCAAGCAGGTGTGCGGGAGCGCGCGCTCGAGCGCGCGCATGCGCGTGGGCCAGGGCCGGAGCCCGGTGAGGGACACAGCTGAGGCTGCAGCCGTGCCGTGAGTTGGCTCCCAGCCCGCCTGCCGCCCCAAGCCCCCAAGTGTCTGGGCCAGCCAGGGACGGACGCCCACCTCAGCCCCCGACCTGGGACATGCTGCTGCCTGGCGCCTGCGACCCGGCAGCCATGGCTTTGGCGGTAGGGGTAGCGGTAGCGCTCGCGGGAGCGCTGGCGGGAGCGCAGGCGGGGCCCCGCGTGGAGAAGACTGGGAGCCATGAGCCTCCAGCCTCGGAGGGTGGCGGCCCTGCTGCTCCTGCTGCTCCTGGAGCCAGAGGCCAGGGCGCGGGACGCGCTTCCCGGGCGCCTCGGGCTTTGGCCGCGCTGGTGGAGTGCCAGCACTGGCTGGGGCAGAGCGCGATGCGATGCCCCCCCGGCGCCCTTGAAAGTCCATCTGGGAGAAGCCTAAAGGTGGAGCAGCTGAGACACACAGCCTCCCTCCAGGACCTGCCTCAGTCGCGGTGCTGCCAAGGTAAGGTCCCTAGCGACGAGGTCGCACGTGGCCTTCCCCTCTGCCCCTCTCTGTCTTCCCCTCCCATGAGAACCCTCCCCCCGCCCTGGGGCTCCGGGCTTCTTCTTGGGCTCCTTTGCGGCTGCGGTCTGGACGCCTCAGGAGTGGGCTTTCTGGGTTGGACCCTGGTTCCCTGGAAGAGGAGGGCCCCAGATCGAGTAGGGGGTTAGGCTCAGGCGGTGGTGAGTGGCTCAGGTCGAGAGGGGGGGTGCCCTGAGTGCCCATGGAGGTCTGACTGGGTTGGTGTTTGGCGGGTGGAGGTGGGAAGGAACGAAGGGACGAACGAAGGGAGGAAGGAAGGAAGGAAAGCGTGGACCGGCGGCTGTGGGCAAGTGTCAAGGCAGGGCCAGGGAAGTGGCAGCCATGAGCAGGAGGAATCATTCCTGCCTGTGAAAATGAAGTACAAGGGACCTGAGACTCCAGAGAAACATTCCAGGGAGAGTCAGGGTGGTGGGCCTGAGTTGCTGGAGGCCAGCAGGGGACGGTGTTGAAGGGATTGAGAGTGGAAGCAGCAGGTGAACACAGGCCTCCTGCCTCCCCCCTCCGCACCTGCTCTCCTGCCCTGCCCAGCCCGCCGCGCCGCGCCCCGCCCCGCCCCTGGTGGCAGAGTTGCACCCTCTGATGGGGAGGGGGAGATCTCACCCCGCTTGTGGCGAAAGGGGGTCCTCTCTCGTGGGAGTCAATGGGACTAGGGGGTAGGAGTCTGGATGAGGGCAAGTGCAACTCCCTGTTGAGCTCTTCATCTCTGAAGGCAATGTGCATTCCATCAATGAAGTGGGAGCCCGGGAGCCAGGAATCAGTGGCGCTTGTGTGTTTTCGAGGGTGGTCCAGACTCTTTCCTGATGGGAGATGTGTGCTGAAGAGAACTGGGTGTTGTGGATGGAGTCCAAAGTCATCTCTTTGGGACACGTTGGGTGGGAACGTCTTCTTCGCACTCTGGCGACGAAGGTGGATGGAAAAGCTCCTTGTCCAAGGCAGACTGGTGGGTTTTGTTCTTCCTCTCCGTGGGGCGTGGTGCTTCCCGTTTCCGTGGAGCGCCTCCTGTCTTGCATTCGTTCCGTGTTTCAAGAGTTTCAGTCCTTGGCAATCGCGTCTCCTCAGGGACTCACCAGGCAGCACGAGGGAGAAGTGACTGGGAGCCCACCGGGTCCCTAGAAACCAGTGCGTGTGTACTGGAGCAGGCAGTGCTCCTCTCTCAGCCTCCTTGGGAAATGAGGTCTTGAGCAAACGGTCTTTCATTGCATGGGTTGTACCTCTCCCCGGTTGTTGGGGGGAGTGTGTGTGCGTGAGTGTGGTGCTGTGGCCCGTGTGGAGTCCGGACCGCGTCAGGGACCCAGTTCTTGGCAAGGAATGCGTTTTGTTGCATGGGAATATCTCATTGCACGAGAGAGTTCCAATCCTGTCTCAAAGGCTGAAAACATCCTGAAGGCAGCACTGTGACCTCACTGAAAGCAAAGGCCTAAGAGCAGAGGCTTTCCCACACTTCCATATGGAGCTGACTGGTGCTTTATGTTTTCAGGAAGATGGTGTGGTGTAGGCCACTTGGAGCAGCTCAGGCTCCTGAGCGTGTGTTTGGTCCCCGAGGGGTGAGTTGTGTCTCTCCGGAATGAAGGAGATTATGGGGACCTTGAGTATCGTTACCTTCATGATTACCGTGATGATTCTGCCTAAGTCATCGCATGGATATTGATCCATGAGCTCGCCATGTGAGAGGTTTCCTTGGTAACATGGTCGCCGTGCGTGGCCTCGAAACTTGGTTGTGGTCCGAACACCTTTGATGCTTTGCAAGTCCCGAAGCGGCTCCACGGGTGTGCAGTCCCTGTTGCCATATAGGTGAGGAGGCAGAGTCTGTTGACCTGAAGCCCGTGCAAGTATCCAGGGAGATGTGCGAGGGCCTCTCCCTGAGGCACTGGGTTCCTAGCCGGCTCCACCCAGAATCAGGCAGGGAGGTTTTGTTGATGCCAGCGGGAAGTCCTGAGGAGGGAGGGGGAGCCGGACACCGTCGGGGGAAGGAAGGGATCCCTCCCCTGCCTCACCATCCCCAGCAGTTGCCTAGGTGCTGGCCACGAGGGAGGGGACTGCCTATGCGTGTTTGTTTTCCTTGGTCTTACCCCACCTTGGTAGAGGGCTTAGCCTGTTCCAGGCACTGTTCTGAGCACTTGAGAGATCTATGCAGACGACACAGAGTACCTCGGCAAGGACTCTCGTCCCCGTTCGTATTTCCAAGGGAAGATGTGAAAGAATGTGTGCCGGGGGTCAGTGCTGTGAAGCGGGAGGACTCGAGGCATGAAGGCAGGCAGTCGGCCTCCACATGAGCGTGCTGCACCGCTGGCTTTCCCACTGCTGCCTGTCGAGAGGCAGGGAAAGCATTTGCACCTAGCGTGCCTGTCCTGCGAGCAGAGGTGGGCTTGGAGACGTGCGTGTGCCCTCAAACGGGGAATCCAGCAAAATAGGCTCTAGGGCCTGAGTCACGCTCTCTGCGGGGAACCCTATCATTGCACATCCAGCCTGAGACACTTTGGAGAGTGACATGCGGGGCTCTTAGTGAGGGTGGCGGCACAGCGGGGGGCATGGGTCAGCGGGACCTTCCTAGGACACCCCCCCGCCCCCCCACCCCCCCCGCCGGTGCTGTGGTGCCCCTGAAACCCAGGCAGGGCTGGAAGGAGGAACAGGCTGTTGATGGCACCATCCCTTCCGCAGGGAGGCTTCTTGGGAGCTGGTGACTGAGGGGACCTTTGCGAGTTCCCCCTCTGAATTGCAGGAGAAGCGGCCGAGGGCCCTCATTTCATGCGGTCCACACTCCCCGTCGCCCTGTGTGCCAGTTGCCAGTGTCGCAGGCGCCCAGGTGGTGAACGTGGTCCCCGAGTAGGGAACACCGAGGCCGTTTCTGCGTTCTCAAATGCTAACGTTCTCTGCTTGTGACCCGCGCCCTGGCTGGTCCCAGACCCTGAGCACAGGGCCTGCAGGAAGGGTGAAGGGTGCGAAGCTGTCTCCTGGTAGGTAGCTGCGGTGAGGTCGTTCCCGGTGGCCTGTGCTCAGCTGCAGGGCACCTTGGAACCCAAAGCCACGACGTTTCCAGTGGGACAGAGTGCGCCGCAAGGGGAACCTGGGGAGTCACCAGGCCCTGAGGGGAGGCAGGCATGACCTTTATCCATGGGCCTTTTGATCGGAGCGCCCTGTTTGCTAGGTATCGTCAGGGTAGCCTCTTTGGTAGACAGAGGGCAGGTTGTGGACAGTTGTAGAGCATCCTTCCTGCTGGTATGTGTCGCAAGGGCTCTGACCTTGCGCAAATGGGCGGGGATGGGTAGAGTGGACTCCTGAATGGAACCTTCCCCGGGCGCCTGGGTGGTTCAGTGGGTTGAGCTTCCGACTTGGGCTCAGGTCACGCCCTCGCGGTTCCTGAGTTCCAGCCCTGCGCTGGGCTCTGTGCCCACAGCTCAGGCCCTGGAGCCTGTTTTCAGATTCTGCGTGTGTCTGTCTCTGCTTCTCTGCCCCTCCCCCACTGGCGGTCACCGGCTTGCCGGCTTGCTCTCTGGCTCCCTGTGTCTCCAGAGTGAAGACACATGAACAAATAGGAAATAGAACGTTCCCCAGGGCAGGTGCTGGCCACGGGCACAGCCATTCATTCGCTGTAGTCATGAACTCGACGGTGTTCCTTTAGTGTTCTCATTTGAGGTTCTCTGTTTCTTTCATTCATTCTGAGAGGCAGAGAGAGAGTGGACGCATGCACGTGTGCCTGTGAGCAGGGATAGGGCAGACAGGGAGGGAGAGAGAGAGGAGGGCCAGCGGGCTCCGCATCGTTGGCGCCCATCTTGAGGTGGGGCTCCTTGTGGAGGCTCAGCCTCACAAACTGTGAGATCGTGACGTGAGGCGAGATCCAGAGCCACATGCTTTGGTTTCTTTTTTAACGTTCACCTCTGAGAGAAAGCAAGAGAGACAGAGAGAGCACAAGCGAGGGAGGGGCAGGGAGAGAGAGAGGATACCCAGAAGGGAATCAGGTTCCAGGCTCTGAGCTGTCAGCACGGAGCACTAGGCGTGACTCAGCTCAGGAACCCTGAGAGCCTGACGTGACCCGAAGTCGGACCATTACCCAGCTGAGTCATCCAAGCGGCCCACAGAGTTTTCAGTGTGTATTTTCAAAAGAAAAAACAGCTACATTTATATATACATCTAGCTACCTGTGTGTCCTTAGGGATACCTGTGTACATACGCATACGTGTCTACATATACGTACACGTATTCGTGTATGTGTATATATACGTATATGCACACACACACACACACACACACACACACACACACCATGTAAACTGAGCCAAACGGTCTTCTGGGTGGAGACGCGGAGCCAGGAGGGAGGCATCAGCACAAAGTTCAAAATGAAAGGGAAACGTCATTCTCGTATGTATCAGTACGTGCCATGACAGGGAGACACACGCGAGGGTTCTGGTAGGATAGGAAGCTGCTCCCACGGAGAATGCAGGCAAATGGTCCCTGTGGAGCCAATGGAACCCTGGTGCACTTGTGGTATGAGACTGATAAAGAGGCCGAAAACTGGTGACCTTTCTAATGCTAGCAGAGGTCATTTGCATTTGTATAGCATGCGATCATTGACGTTGCCCCTGGGGGGAGAAAGGTTTTGCATCTCTGTTCTCCTAGGTTTGTGGCTTAGTTTGCTCTTCCCTTGTGCACTTGAAAGAGTCCTGACAGGTCCTGATGGTACACAGTAAGGCCAAGTCCCCAGAGTCCAGAGTCCCTTGGTGGGGCTTGTGGGATGGTGTCCTTCCCATGACCATGAAGTCCACAGAGCAGTCTTGTGCTTTTGCTGTAAGTCCTGTTTCTACCAGGTCCAGTCTGGGCGTGCCTCTTTGCAAGTCCTCAGGTGAGGACACGTGATGAAGGCTGCCCATTGGGACTGGCCTTCGATGATCCATCTGGCCGTGACCCCCTGCTCTCCTTCCAGGGCTGCGTAGGTTCGTGCCCTCGATGCTCGTTTCGTAGAAAGCCTTGACTGCTTGGTCTCTCTACTCCTCCTCACCCTGGACGGTAGTCCTGTGGCTCCCCTTGAATCCTCAGGCATACGTTTCCTTGCCCACCTCTGCACACTGGCCCTCCAGAGCAGGGTCTGGTACGCCTTGCACGTTCAGTCGATGCTTGCTGCACAATCGCATGGGTGATGGCCTCTCTCTCTCTCTCTCTCCCTCTCTCTCTCACCAAAAGAAAGAAACGTTGAAAAGCAATGGAAACCCAAGAAAAGAAAAATGGCACGGAGGAGTTGGGATCTGAGGCACACTGTGAAGAAAACACGGGGGTTGGGAGGTAGTGGAGGTGGACAGGCGGTTCCACAGAGTTGAAGGACGTGCCACAGTCAGCGGTGGCAGGGTGGACTTAGGGGTGGGACCGCTGGTGGTGCGGTCCAGGTAGGGCCATGGGAAGGGCATGCAGAGCTGAAAAGCACCGGCCTTTCATGGAGAAGGGAGGTGGAAGGAGTCTCGTGTGCCCAGCGTGTCTCCCTGTCCCTTAGGGCTGCCCTTGCGGTCACGGGTGACGAGCGAGGAGGGTGCACGGCTGTAGATGGCCACGGTTGGCGGGAATGGGAGGCAGAGTGAAGAAGAAACACAGAGGCCTAGGATGCAAGAGGGATCACTGGGTTCACGTGCAGCCACGTCCCTGGGAAACCAGCAATGCAAAAGGTTCCTGGGTCTCTTGAGGGGTGACAGGGAGGTGTCCACCTTGGGAGGAGACACCTGCCGGTCCCTGTCCCACTGGCCTGGTGTCTGGAGCCCTCTGCCTGGCTCGCGGCTGTCAGGCTGGCGGGCAGTCGGTCAGAGCATCTGGTGGGCACAGGGAGGTGCGGTGGTGCAGACCCTGGTGCCCAGGAGCTGTGCCCCCTGTGGGGGGGTGGCGGTGGGGGTGGGGTGGGGGATGGGGCGGCTAGGATCCTGGGCCCAAGCAGGTGTGCGGGAGCGCGCGCTCGAGCGCGCGCATGCGCGTGGGCCAGGGCCGGAGCCCGGTGAGGGACACAGCTGAGGCTGCAGCCGTGCCGTGAGTTGGCTCCCAGCCCGCCTGCCGCCCCAAGCCCCCAAGTGTCTGGGCCAGCCAGGGACGGACGCCCACCTCAGCCCCCGACCTGGGACATGCTGCTGCCTGGCGCCTGCGACCCGGCAGCCATGGCTTTGGCGGTAGGGGTAGCGGTAGCGCTCGCGGGAGCGCTGGCGGGAGCGCAGGCGGGGCCCCGCGTGGAGAAGACTGGGAGCCATGAGCCTCCAGCCTCGGAGGGTGGCGGCCCTGCTGCTCCTGCTGCTCCTGGAGCCAGAGGCCAGGGCGCGGGACGCGCTTCCCGGGCGCCTCGGTCTTTGGCCGCGCTGGTGGAGTGCCAGCACTGGCTGGGGCAGAGCGCGATGCGATGCCCCCCCGGCGCCCTTGAAAGTCCATCTGGGAGAAGCCTAATGGTGGAGCAGCTGAGACACACAGCCTCCCTCCAGGACCTGCCTCAGTCGCGGTGCTGCCAAGGTAAGGTCCCTAGCGACGAGGTCGCACGTGGCCTTCCCCTCTGCCCCTCTCTGTCTTCCCCTCCCATGAGAACCCTCCCCCCGCCCTGGGGCTCCGGGCTTCTTCTTGGGCTCCTTTGCGGCTGCGGTCTGGACGCCTCAGGAGTGGGCTTTCTGGGTTGGACCCTGGTTCCCTGGAAGAGGAGGGCCCCAGATCGAGTAGGGGGTTAGGCTCAGGCGGTGGTGAGTGGCTCAGGTCGAGAGGGGGGGTGCCCTGAGTGCCCATGGAGGTCTGACTGGGTTGGTGTTTGGCGGGTGGAGGTGGGAAGGAACGAAGGGACGAACGAAGGGAGGAAGGAAGGAAGGAAAGCGTGGACCGGCGGCTGTGGGCAAGTGTCAAGGCAGGGCCAGGGAAGTGGCAGCCATGAGCAGGAGGAATCATTCCTGCCTGTGAAAATGAAGTACAAGGGACCTGAGACTCCAGAGAAACATTCCAGGGAGAGTCAGGGTGGTGGGCCTGAGTTGCTGGAGGCCAGCAGGGGACGGTGTTGAAGGGATTGAGAGTGGAAGCAGCAGGTGAACACAGGCCTCCTGCCTCCCCCCTCCGCACCTGCTCTCCTGCCCTGCCCAGCCCGCCGCGCCGCGCCCCGCCCCGCCCCTGGTGGCAGAGTTGCACCCTCTGATGGGGAGGGGGAGATCTCACCCCGCTTGTGGCGAAAGGGGGTCCTCTCTCGTGGGAGTCAATGGGACTAGGGGGTAGGAGTCTGGATGAGGGCAAGTGCAACTCCCTGTTGAGCTCTTCATCTCTGAAGGCAATGTGCATTCCATCAATGAAGTGGGAGCCCGGGAGCCAGGAATCAGTGGCGCTTGTGTGTTTTCGAGGGTGGTCCAGACTCTTTCCTGATGGGAGATGTGTGCTGAAGAGAACTGGGTGTTGTGGATGGAGTCCAAAGTCATCTCTTTGGGACACGTTGGGTGGGAACGTCTTCTTCGCACTCTGGCGACGAAGGTGGATGGAAAAGCTCCTTGTCCAAGGCAGACTGGTGGGTTTTGTTCTTCCTCTCCGTGGGGCGTGGTGCTTCCCGTTTCCGTGGAGCGCCTCCTGTCTTGCATTCGTTCCGTGTTTCAAGAGTTTCAGTCCTTGGCAATCGCGTCTCCTCAGGGACTCACCAGGCAGCACGAGGGAGAAGTGACTGGGAGCCCACCGGGTCCCTAGAAACCAGTGCGTGTGTACTGGAGCAGGCAGTGCTCCTCTCTCAGCCTCCTTGGGAAATGAGGTCTTGAGCAAACGGTCTTTCATTGCATGGGTTGTACCTCTCCCCGGTTGTTGGGGGGAGTGTGTGTGCGTGAGTGTGGTGCTGTGGCCCGTGTGGAGTCCGGACCGCGTCAGGGACCCAGTTCTTGGCAAGGAATGCGTTTTGTTGCATGGGAATATCTCATTGCACGAGAGAGTTCCAATCCTGTCTCAAAGGCTGAAAACATCCTGAAGGCAGCACTGTGACCTCACTGAAAGCAAAGGCCTAAGAGCAGAGGCTTTCCCACACTTCCATATGGAGCTGACTGGTGCTTTATGTTTTCAGGAAGATGGTGTGGTGTAGGCCACTTGGAGCAGCTCAGGCTCCTGAGCGTGTGTTTGGTCCCCGAGGGGTGAGTTGTGTCTCTCCGGAATGAAGGAGATTATGGGGACCTTGAGTATCGTTACCTTCATGATTACCGTGATGATTCTGCCTAAGTCATCGCATGGATATTGATCCATGAGCTCGCCATGTGAGAGGTTTCCTTGGTAACATGGTCGCCGTGCGTGGCCTCGAAACTTGGTTGTGGTCCGAACACCTTTGATGCTTTGCAAGTCCCGAAGCGGCTCCACGGGTGTGCAGTCCCTGTTGCCATATAGGTGAGGAGGCAGAGTCTGTTGACCTGAAGCCCGTGCAAGTATCCAGGGAGATGTGCGAGGGCCTCTCCCTGAGGCACTGGGTTCCTAGCCGGCTCCACCCAGAATCAGGCAGGGAGGTTTTGTTGATGCCAGCGGGAAGTCCTGAGGAGGGAGGGGGAGCCGGACACCGTCGGGGGAAGGAAGGGATCCCTCCCCTGCCTCACCATCCCCAGCAGTTGCCTAGGTGCTGGCCACGAGGGAGGGGACTGCCTATGCGTGTTTGTTTTCCTTGGTCTTACCCCACCTTGGTAGAGGGCTTAGCCTGTTCCAGGCACTGTTCTGAGCACTTGAGAGATCTATGCAGACGACACAGAGTACCTCGGCAAGGACTCTCGTCCCCGTTCGTATTTCCAAGGGAAGATGTGAAAGAATGTGTGCCGGGGGTCAGTGCTGTGAAGCGGGAGGACTCGAGGCATGAAGGCAGGCAGTCGGCCTCCACATGAGCGTGCTGCACCGCTGGCTTTCCCACTGCTGCCTGTCGAGAGGCAGGGAAAGCATTTGCACCTAGCGTGCCTGTCCTGCGAGCAGAGGTGGGCTTGGAGACGTGCGTGTGCCCTCAAACGGGGAATCCAGCAAAATAGGCTCTAGGGCCTGAGTCACGCTCTCTGCGGGGAACCCTATCATTGCACATCCAGCCTGAGACACTTTGGAGAGTGACATGCGGGGCTCTTAGTGAGGGTGGCGGCACAGCGGGGGGCATGGGTCAGCGGGACCTTCCTAGGACACCCCCCCGCCCCCCCCCCCCCGCCGGTGCTGTGGTGCCCCTGAAACCCAGGCAGGGCTGGAAGGAGGAACAGGCTGTTGATGGCACCATCCCTTCCGCAGGGAGGCTTCTTGGGAGCTGGTGACTGAGGGGACCTTTGCGAGTTCCCCCTCTGAATTGCAGGAGAAGCGGCCGAGGGCCCTCATTTCATGCGGTCCACACTCCCCGTCGCCCTGTGTGCCAGTTGCCAGTGTCGCAGGCGCCCAGGTGGTGAACGTGGTCCCCGAGTAGGGAACACCGAGGCCGTTTCTGCGTTCTCAAATGCTAACGTTCTCTGCTTGTGACCCGCGCCCTGGCTGGTCCCAGACCCTGAGCACAGGGCCTGCAGGAAGGGTGAAGGGTGCGAAGCTGTCTCCTGGTAGGTAGCTGCGGTGAGGTCGTTCCCGGTGGCCTGTGCTCAGCTGCAGGGCACCTTGGAACCCAAAGCCACGACGTTTCCAGTGGGACAGAGTGCGCCGCAAGGGGAACCTGGGGAGTCACCAGGCCCTGAGGGGAGGCAGGCATGACCTTTATCCATGGGCCTTTTGATCGGAGCGCCCTGTTTGCTAGGTATCGTCAGGGTAGCCTCTTTGGTAGACAGAGGGCAGGTTGTGGACAGTTGTAGAGCATCCTTCCTGCTGGTATGTGTCGCAAGGGCTCTGACCTTGCGCAAATGGGCGGGGATGGGTAGAGTGGACTCCTGAATGGAACCTTCCCCGGGCGCCTGGGTGGTTCAGTGGGTTGAGCTTCCGACTTGGGCTCAGGTCACGCCCTCGCGGTTCCTGAGTTCCAGCCCTGCGCTGGGCTCTGTGCCCACAGCTCAGGCCCTGGAGCCTGTTTTCAGATTCTGCGTGTGTCTGTCTCTGCTTCTCTGCCCCTCCCCCACTGGCGGTCACCGGCTTGCCGGCTTGCTCTCTGGCTCCCTGTGTCTCCAGAGTGAAGACACATGAACAAATAGGAAATAGAACGTTCCCCAGGGCAGGTGCTGGCCACGGGCACAGCCATTCATTCGCTGTAGTCATGAACTCGACGGTGTTCCTTTAGTGTTCTCATTTGAGGTTCTCTGTTTCTTTCATTCATTCTGAGAGGCAGAGAGAGAGTGGACGCATGCACGTGTGCCTGTGAGCAGGGATAGGGCAGACAGGGAGGGAGAGAGAGAGGAGGGCCAGCGGGCTCCGCATCGTTGGCGCCCATCTTGAGGTGGGGCTCCTTGTGGAGGCTCAGCCTCACAAACTGTGAGATCGTGACGTGAGGCGAGATCCAGAGCCACATGCTTTGGTTTCTTTTTTAACGTTCACCTCTGAGAGAAAGCAAGAGAGACAGAGAGAGCACAAGCGAGGGAGGGGCAGGGAGAGAGAGAGGATACCCAGAAGGGAATCAGGTTCCAGGCTCTGAGCTGTCAGCACGGAGCACTAGGCGTGACTCAGCTCAGGAACCCTGAGAGTCTGACGTGACCCGAAGTCGGACCATTACCCAGCTGAGTCATCCAAGCGGCCCACAGAGTTTTCAGTGTGTATTTTCAAAAGAAAAAACAGCTACATTTATATATACATCTAGCTACCTGTGTGTCCTTAGGGATACCTGTGTACATACGCATACGTGTCTACATATACGTACACGTATTCGTGTATGTGTATATATACGTATATGCACACACACACACACACACACACACACACACACACACCATGTAAACTGAGCCAAACGGTCTTCTGGGTGGAGACGCGGAGCCAGGAGGGAGGCATCAGCACAAAGTTCAAAATGAAAGGGAAACGTCATTCTCGTATGTATCAGTACGTGCCATGACAGGGAGACACACGCGAGGGTTCTGGTAGGATAGGAAGCTGCTCCCACGGAGAATGCAGGCAAATGGTCCCTGTGGAGCCAATGGAACCCTGGTGCACTTGTGGTATGAGACTGATAAAGAGGCCGAAAACTGGTGACCTTTCTAATGCTAGCAGAGGTCATTTGCATTTGTATAGCATGCGATCATTGACGTTGCCCCTGGGGGGAGAAAGGTTTTGCATCTCTGTTCTCCTAGGTTTGTGGCTTAGTTTGCTCTTCCCTTGTGCACTTGAAAGAGTCCTGACAGGTCCTGATGGTACACAGTAAGGCCAAGTCCCCAGAGTCCAGAGTCCCTTGGTGGGGCTTGTGGGATGGTGTCCTTCCCATGACCATGAAGTCCACAGAGCAGTCTTGTGCTTTTGCTGTAAGTCCTGTTTCTACCAGGTCCAGTCTGGGCGTGCCTCTTTGCAAGTCCTCAGGTGAGGACACGTGATGAAGGCTGCCCATTGGGACTGGCCTTCGATGATCCATCTGGCCGTGACCCCCTGCTCTCCTTCCAGGGCTGCGTAGGTTCGTGCCCTCGATGCTCGTTTCGTAGAAAGCCTTGACTGCTTGGTCTCTCTACTCCTCCTCACCCTGGACGGTAGTCCTGTGGCTCCCCTTGAATCCTCAGGCATACGTTTCCTTGCCCACCTCTGCACACTGGCCCTCCAGAGCAGGGTCTGGTACGCCTTGCACGTTCAGTCGATGCTTGCTGCACAATCGCATGGGTGATGGCCTCTCTCTCTCTCTCTCTCCCTCTCTCTCTCACCAAAAGAAAGAAACGTTGAAAAGCAATGGAAACCCAAGAAAAGAAAAATGGCACGGAGGAGTTGGGATCTGAGGCACACTGTGAAGAAAACACGGGGGTTGGGAGGTAGTGGAGGTGGACAGGCGGTTCCACAGAGTTGAAGGACGTGCCACAGTCAGCGGTGGCAGGGTGGACTTAGGGGTGGGACCGCTGGTGGTGCGGTCCAGGTAGGGCCATGGGAAGGGCATGCAGAGCTGAAAAGCACCGGCCTTTCATGGAGAAGGGAGGTGGAAGGAGTCTCGTGTGCCCAGCGTGTCTCCCTGTCCCTTAGGGCTGCCCTTGCGGTCACGGGTGACGAGCGAGGAGGGTGCACGGCTGTAGATGGCCACGGTTGGCGGGAATGGGAGGCAGAGTGAAGAAGAAACACAGAGGCCTAGGATGCAAGAGGGATCACTGGGTTCACGTGCAGCCACGTCCCTGGGAAACCAGCAATGCAAAAGGTTCCTGGGTCTCTTGAGGGGTGACAGGGAGGTGTCCACCTTGGGAGGAGACACCTGCCGGTCCCTGTCCCACTGGCCTGGTGTCTGGAGCCCTCTGCCTGGCTCGCGGCTGTCAGGCTGGCGGGCAGTCGGTCAGAGCATCTGGTGGGCACAGGGAGGTGCGGTGGTGCAGACCCTGGTGCCCAGGAGCTGTGCCCCCTGTGGGGGGGTGGCGGTGGGGGTGGGGTGGGGGATGGGGCGGCTAGGATCCTGGGCCCAAGCAGGTGTGCGGGAGCGCGCGCTCGAGCGCGCGCATGCGCGTGGGCCAGGGCCGGAGCCCGGTGAGGGACACAGCTGAGGCTGCAGCCGTGCCGTGAGTTGGCTCCCAGCCCGCCTGCCGCCCCAAGCCCCCAAGTGTCTGGGCCAGCCAGGGACGGACGCCCACCTCAGCCCCCGACCTGGGACATGCTGCTGCCTGGCGCCTGCGACCCGGCAGCCATGGCTTTGGCGGTAGGGGTAGCGGTAGCGCTCGCGGGAGCGCTGGCGGGAGCGCAGGCGGGGCCCCGCGTGGAGAAGACTGGGAGCCATGAGCCTCCAGCCTCGGAGGGTGGCGGCCCTGCTGCTCCTGCTGCTCCTGGAGCCAGAGGCCAGGGCGCGGGACGCGCTTCCCGGGCGCCTCGGTCTTTGGCCGCGCTGGTGGAGTGCCAGCACTGGCTGGGGCAGAGCGCGATGCGATGCCCCCCCGGCGCCCTTGAAAGTCCATCTGGGAGAAGCCTAATGGTGGAGCAGCTGAGACACACAGCCTCCCTCCAGGACCTGCCTCAGTCGCGGTGCTGCCAAGGTAAGGTCCCTAGCGACGAGGTCGCACGTGGCCTTCCCCTCTGCCCCTCTCTGTCTTCCCCTCCCATGAGAACCCTCCCCCCGCCCTGGGGCTCCGGGCTTCTTCTTGGGCTCCTTTGCGGCTGCGGTCTGGACGCCTCAGGAGTGGGCTTTCTGGGTTGGACCCTGGTTCCCTGGAAGAGGAGGGCCCCAGATCGAGTAGGGGGTTAGGCTCAGGCGGTGGTGAGTGGCTCAGGTCGAGAGGGGGGGTGCCCTGAGTGCCCATGGAGGTCTGACTGGGTTGGTGTTTGGCGGGTGGAGGTGGGAAGGAACGAAGGGACGAACGAAGGGAGGAAGGAAGGAAGGAAAGCGTGGACCGGCGGCTGTGGGCAAGTGTCAAGGCAGGGCCAGGGAAGTGGCAGCCATGAGCAGGAGGAATCATTCCTGCCTGTGAAAATGAAGTACAAGGGACCTGAGACTCCAGAGAAACATTCCAGGGAGAGTCAGGGTGGTGGGCCTGAGTTGCTGGAGGCCAGCAGGGGACGGTGTTGAAGGGATTGAGAGTGGAAGCAGCAGGTGAACACAGGCCTCCTGCCTCCCCCCTCCGCACCTGCTCTCCTGCCCTGCCCAGCCCGCCGCGCCGCGCCCCGCCCCGCCCCTGGTGGCAGAGTTGCACCCTCTGATGGGGAGGGGGAGATCTCACCCCGCTTGTGGCGAAAGGGGGTCCTCTCTCGTGGGAGTCAATGGGACTAGGGGGTAGGAGTCTGGATGAGGGCAAGTGCAACTCCCTGTTGAGCTCTTCATCTCTGAAGGCAATGTGCATTCCATCAATGAAGTGGGAGCCCGGGAGCCAGGAATCAGTGGCGCTTGTGTGTTTTCGAGGGTGGTCCAGACTCTTTCCTGATGGGAGATGTGTGCTGAAGAGAACTGGGTGTTGTGGATGGAGTCCAAAGTCATCTCTTTGGGACACGTTGGGTGGGAACGTCTTCTTCGCACTCTGGCGACGAAGGTGGATGGAAAAGCTCCTTGTCCAAGGCAGACTGGTGGGTTTTGTTCTTCCTCTCCGTGGGGCGTGGTGCTTCCCGTTTCCGTGGAGCGCCTCCTGTCTTGCATTCGTTCCGTGTTTCAAGAGTTTCAGTCCTTGGCAATCGCGTCTCCTCAGGGACTCACCAGGCAGCACGAGGGAGAAGTGACTGGGAGCCCACCGGGTCCCTAGAAACCAGTGCGTGTGTACTGGAGCAGGCAGTGCTCCTCTCTCAGCCTCCTTGGGAAATGAGGTCTTGAGCAAACGGTCTTTCATTGCATGGGTTGTACCTCTCCCCGGTTGTTGGGGGGAGTGTGTGTGCGTGAGTGTGGTGCTGTGGCCCGTGTGGAGTCCGGACCGCGTCAGGGACCCAGTTCTTGGCAAGGAATGCGTTTTGTTGCATGGGAATATCTCATTGCACGAGAGAGTTCCAATCCTGTCTCAAAGGCTGAAAACATCCTGAAGGCAGCACTGTGACCTCACTGAAAGCAAAGGCCTAAGAGCAGAGGCTTTCCCACACTTCCATATGGAGCTGACTGGTGCTTTATGTTTTCAGGAAGATGGTGTGGTGTAGGCCACTTGGAGCAGCTCAGGCTCCTGAGCGTGTGTTTGGTCCCCGAGGGGTGAGTTGTGTCTCTCCGGAATGAAGGAGATTATGGGGACCTTGAGTATCGTTACCTTCATGATTACCGTGATGATTCTGCCTAAGTCATCGCATGGATATTGATCCATGAGCTCGCCATGTGAGAGGTTTCCTTGGTAACATGGTCGCCGTGCGTGGCCTCGAAACTTGGTTGTGGTCCGAACACCTTTGATGCTTTGCAAGTCCCGAAGCGGCTCCACGGGTGTGCAGTCCCTGTTGCCATATAGGTGAGGAGGCAGAGTCTGTTGACCTGAAGCCCGTGCAAGTATCCAGGGAGATGTGCGAGGGCCTCTCCCTGAGGCACTGGGTTCCTAGCCGGCTCCACCCAGAATCAGGCAGGGAGGTTTTGTTGATGCCAGCGGGAAGTCCTGAGGAGGGAGGGGGAGCCGGACACCGTCGGGGGAAGGAAGGGATCCCTCCCCTGCCTCACCATCCCCAGCAGTTGCCTAGGTGCTGGCCACGAGGGAGGGGACTGCCTATGCGTGTTTGTTTTCCTTGGTCTTACCCCACCTTGGTAGAGGGCTTAGCCTGTTCCAGGCACTGTTCTGAGCACTTGAGAGATCTATGCAGACGACACAGAGTACCTCGGCAAGGACTCTCGTCCCCGTTCGTATTTCCAAGGGAAGATGTGAAAGAATGTGTGCCGGGGGTCAGTGCTGTGAAGCGGGAGGACTCGAGGCATGAAGGCAGGCAGTCGGCCTCCACATGAGCGTGCTGCACCGCTGGCTTTCCCACTGCTGCCTGTCGAGAGGCAGGGAAAGCATTTGCACCTAGCGTGCCTGTCCTGCGAGCAGAGGTGGGCTTGGAGACGTGCGTGTGCCCTCAAACGGGGAATCCAGCAAAATAGGCTCTAGGGCCTGAGTCACGCTCTCTGCGGGGAACCCTATCATTGCACATCCAGCCTGAGACACTTTGGAGAGTGACATGCGGGGCTCTTAGTGAGGGTGGCGGCACAGCGGGGGGCATGGGTCAGCGGGACCTTCCTAGGACACCCCCCCGCCCCCCCCCCCCCGCCGGTGCTGTGGTGCCCCTGAAACCCAGGCAGGGCTGGAAGGAGGAACAGGCTGTTGATGGCACCATCCCTTCCGCAGGGAGGCTTCTTGGGAGCTGGTGACTGAGGGGACCTTTGCGAGTTCCCCCTCTGAATTGCAGGAGAAGCGGCCGAGGGCCCTCATTTCATGCGGTCCACACTCCCCGTCGCCCTGTGTGCCAGTTGCCAGTGTCGCAGGCGCCCAGGTGGTGAACGTGGTCCCCGAGTAGGGAACACCGAGGCCGTTTCTGCGTTATCAAATGCTAACGTTCTCTGCTTGTGACCCGCGCCCTGGCTGGTCCCAGACCCTGAGCACAGGGCCTGCAGGAAGGGTGAAGGGTGCGAAGCTGTCTCCTGGTAGGTAGCTGCGGTGAGGTCGTTCCCGGTGGCCTGTGCTCAGCTGCAGGGCACCTTGGAACCCAAAGCCACGACGTTTCCAGTGGGACAGAGTGCGCCGCAAGGGGAACCTGGGGAGTCACCAGGCCCTGAGGGGAGGCAGGCATGACCTTTATCCATGGGCCTTTTGATCGGAGCGCCCTGTTTGCTAGGTATCGTCAGGGTAGCCTCTTTGGTAGACAGAGGGCAGGTTGTGGACAGTTGTAGAGCATCCTTCCTGCTGGTATGTGTCGCAAGGGCTCTGACCTTGCGCAAATGGGCGGGGATGGGTAGAGTGGACTCCTGAATGGAACCTTCCCCGGGCGCCTGGGTGGTTCAGTGGGTTGAGCTTCCGACTTGGGCTCAGGTCACGCCCTCGCGGTTCCTGAGTTCCAGCCCTGCGCTGGGCTCTGTGCCCACAGCTCAGGCCCTGGAGCCTGTTTTCAGATTCTGCGTGTGTCTGTCTCTGCTTCTCTGCCCCTCCCCCACTGGCGGTCACCGGCTTGCCGGCTTGCTCTCTGGCTCCCTGTGTCTCCAGAGTGAAGACACATGAACAAATAGGAAATAGAACGTTCCCCAGGGCAGGTGCTGGCCACGGGCACAGCCATTCATTCGCTGTAGTCATGAACTCGACGGTGTTCCTTTAGTGTTCTCATTTGAGGTTCTCTGTTTCTTTCATTCATTCTGAGAGGCAGAGAGAGAGTGGACGCATGCACGTGTGCCTGTGAGCAGGGATAGGGCAGACAGGGAGGGAGAGAGAGAGGAGGGCCAGCGGGCTCCGCATCGTTGGCGCCCATCTTGAGGTGGGGCTCCTTGTGGAGGCTCAGCCTCACAAACTGTGAGATCGTGACGTGAGGCGAGATCCAGAGCCACATGCTTTGGTTTCTTTTTTAACGTTCACCTCTGAGAGAAAGCAAGAGAGACAGAGAGAGCACAAGCGAGGGAGGGGCAGGGAGAGAGAGAGGATACCCAGAAGGGAATCAGGTTCCAGGCTCTGAGCTGTCAGCACGGAGCACTAGGCGTGACTCAGCTCAGGAACCCTGAGAGTCTGACGTGACCCGAAGTCGGACCATTACCCAGCTGAGTCATCCAAGCGGCCCACAGAGTTTTCAGTGTGTATTTTCAAAAGAAAAAACAGCTACATTTATATATACATCTAGCTACCTGTGTGTCCTTAGGGATACCTGTGTACATACGCATACGTGTCTACATATACGTACACGTATTCGTGTATGTGTATATATACGTATATGCACACACACACACACACACACACACACACACACACACCATGTAAACTGAGCCAAACGGTCTTCTGGGTGGAGACGCGGAGCCAGGAGGGAGGCATCAGCACAAAGTTCAAAATGAAAGGGAAACGTCATTCTCGTATGTATCAGTACGTGCCATGACAGGGAGACACACGCGAGGGTTCTGGTAGGATAGGAAGCTGCTCCCACGGAGAATGCAGGCAAATGGTCCCTGTGGAGCCAATGGAACCCTGGTGCACTTGTGGTATGAGACTGATAAAGAGGCCGAAAACTGGTGACCTTTCTAATGCTAGCAGAGGTCATTTGCATTTGTATAGCATGCGATCATTGACGTTGCCCCTGGGGGGAGAAAGGTTTTGCATCTCTGTTCTCCTAGGTTTGTGGCTTAGTTTGCTCTTCCCTTGTGCACTTGAAAGAGTCCTGACAGGTCCTGATGGTACACAGTAAGGCCAAGTCCCCAGAGTCCAGAGTCCCTTGGTGGGGCTTGTGGGATGGTGTCCTTCCCATGACCATGAAGTCCACAGAGCAGTCTTGTGCTTTTGCTGTAAGTCCTGTTTCTACCAGGTCCAGTCTGGGCGTGCCTCTTTGCAAGTCCTCAGGTGAGGACACGTGATGAAGGCTGCCCATTGGGACTGGCCTTCGATGATCCATCTGGCCGTGACCCCCTGCTCTCCTTCCAGGGCTGCGTAGGTTCGTGCCCTCGATGCTCGTTTCGTAGAAAGCCTTGACTGCTTGGTCTCTCTACTCCTCCTCACCCTGGACGGTAGTCCTGTGGCTCCCCTTGAATCCTCAGGCATACGTTTCCTTGCCCACCTCTGCACACTGGCCCTCCAGAGCAGGGTCTGGTACGCCTTGCACGTTCAGTCGATGCTTGCTGCACAATCGCATGGGTGATGGCCTCTCTCTCTCTCTCTCTCCCTCTCTCTCTCACCAAAAGAAAGAAACGTTGAGAAGCAATGGAAACCCAAGAAAAGAAAAATGGCACGGAGGAGTTGGGATCTGAGGCACACTGTGGAGAAAACACGGGGGTTGGGAGGTAGTGGAGGTGGACAGGCGGTTCCACAGAGTTGAAGGACGTGCCACAGTCAGCGGTGGCAGGGTGGACTTGAGGGTGGGACCGCTGGTGGTGCGGTCCAGGTAGGGCCATGGGAAGGGCATGCAGAGCTGAAAAGCACCGGCCTTTCATGGAGAAGGGAGGCGGAAGGAGTCTCGTGTGCCCAGCGTGTCTCCCTGTCCCTTAGGGCTGCCCTTGCGGTCACGGGTGACGAGCGAGGAGGGTGCACGGCTGTAGATGGCCACGGTTGGCGGGAATGGGAGGCAGAGTGAAGAAGAAACACAGAGGCCTAGGATGCAAGAGGGATCACTGGGTTCACGTGCAGCCACGTCCCTGGGAAACCAGCAATGCAAAAGGTTCCTGGGTCTCTTGAGGGGTGACAGGGAGGTGTCCACCTTGGGAGGAGACACCTGCCGGTCCCTGTCCCACTGGCCTGGTGTCTGGAGCCCTCTGCCTGGCTCGTGGCTGTCAGGCTGGCGGGCAGTCGGTCAGAGCATCTGGTGGGCACAGGGAGGTGCGGTGGTGCAGACCCTGGTGCCCAGTAGCTGTGCCCCCTGTGGGGGGGTGGCGGTGGGGGTGGGGGTGGGGTGGGGGATGGGGCGGCTTGGATCCTGGGCCCAAGCAGGTGTGCGGGAGCGCGCGCTCGAGCGCGCGCATGCGCGTGGGCCAGGGCCGGAGCCCGGTGAGGGACACAGCTGAGGCTGCAGCCGTGCCGTGAGTTGGCTCCCAGCCCGCCTGCCGCCCCAAGCCCCCAAGTGTCTGGGCCAGCCAGGGACGGACGCCCACCTCAGCCCCCGACCTGGGACATGCTGCTGCCTGGCGCCTGCGACCCGGCAGCCATGGCTTTGGCGGTAGGGGTAGCGGTAGCGCTCGCGGGAGCGCTGGCGGGAGCGCAGGCGGGGCCCCGCGTGGAGAAGACTGGGAGCCATGAGCCTCCAGCCTCGGAGGGTGGCGGCCCTGCTGCTCCTGCTGCTCCTGGAGCCAGAGGCCAGGGCGCGGGACGCGCTTCCCGGGCGCCTCGGGCTTTGGCCGCGCTGGTGGAGTGCCAGCACTGGCTGGGGCAGAGCGCGATGCGATGCCCCCCCGGCGCCCTTGAAAGTCCATCTGGGAGAAGCCTAAAGGTGGAGCAGCTGAGACACACAGCCTCCCTCCAGGACCTGCCTCAGTCGCGGTGCTGCCAAGGTAAGGTCCCTAGCGACGAGGTCGCACGTGGCCTTCCCCTCTGCCCCTCTCTGTCTTCCCCTCCCATGAGAACCCTCCCCCCGCCCTGGGGCTCCGGGCTTCTTCTTGGGCTCCTTTGCGGCTGCGGTCTGGACGCCTCAGGAGTGGGCTTTCTGGGTTGGACCCTGGTTCCCTGGAAGAGGAGGGCCCCAGATCGAGTAGGGGGTTAGGCTCAGGCGGTGGTGAGTGGCTCAGGTCGAGAGGGGGGGTGCCCTGAGTGCCCATGGAGGTCTGACTGGGTTGGTGTTTGGCGGGTGGAGGTGGGAAGGAACGAAGGGACGAACGAAGGGAGGAAGGAAGGAAGGAAAGCGTGGACCGGCGGCTGTGGGCAAGTGTCAAGGCAGGGCCAGGGAAGTGGCAGCCATGAGCAGGAGGAATCATTCCTGCCTGTGAAAATGAAGTACAAGGGACCTGAGACTCCAGAGAAACATTCCAGGGAGAGTCAGGGTGGTGGGCCTGAGTTGCTGGAGGCCAGCAGGGGACGGTGTTGAAGGGATTGAGAGTGGAAGCAGCAGGTGAACACAGGCCTCCTGCCTCCCCCCTCCGCACCTGCTCTCCTGCCCTGCCCAGCCCGCCGCGCCGCGCCCCGCCCCGCCCCTGGTGGCAGAGTTGCACCCTCTGATGGGGAGGGGGAGATCTCACCCCGCTTGTGGCGAAAGGGGGTCCTCTCTCGTGGGAGTCAATGGGACTAGGGGGTAGGAGTCTGGATGAGGGCAAGTGCAACTCCCTGTTGAGCTCTTCATCTCTGAAGGCAATGTGCATTCCATCAATGAAGTGGGAGCCCGGGAGCCAGGAATCAGTGGCGCTTGTGTGTTTTCGAGGGTGGTCCAGACTCTTTCCTGATGGGAGATGTGTGCTGAAGAGAACTGGGTGTTGTGGATGGAGTCCAAAGTCATCTCTTTGGGACACGTTGGGTGGGAACGTCTTCTTCGCACTCTGGCGACGAAGGTGGATGGAAAAGCTCCTTGTCCAAGGCAGACTGGTGGGTTTTGTTCTTCCTCTCCGTGGGGCGTGGTGCTTCCCGTTTCCGTGGAGCGCCTCCTGTCTTGCATTCGTTCCGTGTTTCAAGAGTTTCAGTCCTTGGCAATCGCGTCTCCTCAGGGACTCACCAGGCAGCACGAGGGAGAAGTGACTGGGAGCCCACCGGGTCCCTAGAAACCAGTGCGTGTGTACTGGAGCAGGCAGTGCTCCTCTCTCAGCCTCCTTGGGAAATGAGGTCTTGAGCAAACGGTCTTTCATTGCATGGGTTGTACCTCTCCCCGGTTGTTGGGGGGAGTGTGTGTGCGTGAGTGTGGTGCTGTGGCCCGTGTGGAGTCCGGACCGCGTCAGGGACCCAGTTCTTGGCAAGGAATGCGTTTTGTTGCATGGGAATATCTCATTGCACGAGAGAGTTCCAATCCTGTCTCAAAGGCTGAAAACATCCTGAAGGCAGCACTGTGACCTCACTGAAAGCAAAGGCCTAAGAGCAGAGGCTTTCCCACACTTCCATATGGAGCTGACTGGTGCTTTATGTTTTCAGGAAGATGGTGTGGTGTAGGCCACTTGGAGCAGCTCAGGCTCCTGAGCGTGTGTTTGGTCCCCGAGGGGTGAGTTGTGTCTCTCCGGAATGAAGGAGATTATGGGGACCTTGAGTATCGTTACCTTCATGATTACCGTGATGATTCTGCCTAAGTCATCGCATGGATATTGATCCATGAGCTCGCCATGTGAGAGGTTTCCTTGGTAACATGGTCGCCGTGCGTGGCCTCGAAACTTGGTTGTGGTCCGAACACCTTTGATGCTTTGCAAGTCCCGAAGCGGCTCCACGGGTGTGCAGTCCCTGTTGCCATATAGGTGAGGAGGCAGAGTCTGTTGACCTGAAGCCCGTGCAAGTATCCAGGGAGATGTGCGAGGGCCTCTCCCTGAGGCACTGGGTTCCTAGCCGGCTCCACCCAGAATCAGGCAGGGAGGTTTTGTTGATGCCAGCGGGAAGTCCTGAGGAGGGAGGGGGAGCCGGACACCGTCGGGGGAAGGAAGGGATCCCTCCCCTGCCTCACCATCCCCAGCAGTTGCCTAGGTGCTGGCCACGAGGGAGGGGACTGCCTATGCGTGTTTGTTTTCCTTGGTCTTACCCCACCTTGGTAGAGGGCTTAGCCTGTTCCAGGCACTGTTCTGAGCACTTGAGAGATCTATGCAGACGACACAGAGTACCTCGGCAAGGACTCTCGTCCCCGTTCGTATTTCCAAGGGAAGATGTGAAAGAATGTGTGCCGGGGGTCAGTGCTGTGAAGCGGGAGGACTCGAGGCATGAAGGCAGGCAGTCGGCCTCCACATGAGCGTGCTGCACCGCTGGCTTTCCCACTGCTGCCTGTCGAGAGGCAGGGAAAGCATTTGCACCTAGCGTGCCTGTCCTGCGAGCAGAGGTGGGCTTGGAGACGTGCGTGTGCCCTCAAACGGGGAATCCAGCAAAATAGGCTCTAGGGCCTGAGTCACGCTCTCTGCGGGGAACCCTATCATTGCACATCCAGCCTGAGACACTTTGGAGAGTGACATGCGGGGCTCTTAGTGAGGGTGGCGGCACAGCGGGGGGCATGGGTCAGCGGGACCTTCCTAGGACACCCCCCCGCCCCCCCACCCCCCCCGCCGGTGCTGTGGTGCCCCTGAAACCCAGGCAGGGCTGGAAGGAGGAACAGGCTGTTGATGGCACCATCCCTTCCGCAGGGAGGCTTCTTGGGAGCTGGTGACTGAGGGGACCTTTGCGAGTTCCCCCTCTGAATTGCAGGAGAAGCGGCCGAGGGCCCTCATTTCATGCGGTCCACACTCCCCGTCGCCCTGTGTGCCAGTTGCCAGTGTCGCAGGCGCCCAGGTGGTGAACGTGGTCCCCGAGTAGGGAACACCGAGGCCGTTTCTGCGTTCTCAAATGCTAACGTTCTCTGCTTGTGACCCGCGCCCTGGCTGGTCCCAGACCCTGAGCACAGGGCCTGCAGGAAGGGTGAAGGGTGCGAAGCTGTCTCCTGGTAGGTAGCTGCGGTGAGGTCGTTCCCGGTGGCCTGTGCTCAGCTGCAGGGCACCTTGGAACCCAAAGCCACGACGTTTCCAGTGGGACAGAGTGCGCCGCAAGGGGAACCTGGGGAGTCACCAGGCCCTGAGGGGAGGCAGGCATGACCTTTATCCATGGGCCTTTTGATCGGAGCGCCCTGTTTGCTAGGTATCGTCAGGGTAGCCTCTTTGGTAGACAGAGGGCAGGTTGTGGACAGTTGTAGAGCATCCTTCCTGCTGGTATGTGTCGCAAGGGCTCTGACCTTGCGCAAATGGGCGGGGATGGGTAGAGTGGACTCCTGAATGGAACCTTCCCCGGGCGCCTGGGTGGTTCAGTGGGTTGAGCTTCCGACTTGGGCTCAGGTCACGCCCTCGCGGTTCCTGAGTTCCAGCCCTGCGCTGGGCTCTGTGCCCACAGCTCAGGCCCTGGAGCCTGTTTTCAGATTCTGCGTGTGTCTGTCTCTGCTTCTCTGCCCCTCCCCCACTGGCGGTCACCGGCTTGCCGGCTTGCTCTCTGGCTCCCTGTGTCTCCAGAGTGAAGACACATGAACAAATAGGAAATAGAACGTTCCCCAGGGCAGGTGCTGGCCACGGGCACAGCCATTCATTCGCTGTAGTCATGAACTCGACGGTGTTCCTTTAGTGTTCTCATTTGAGGTTCTCTGTTTCTTTCATTCATTCTGAGAGGCAGAGAGAGAGTGGACGCATGCACGTGTGCCTGTGAGCAGGGATAGGGCAGACAGGGAGGGAGAGAGAGAGGAGGGCCAGCGGGCTCCGCATCGTTGGCGCCCATCTTGAGGTGGGGCTCCTTGTGGAGGCTCAGCCTCACAAACTGTGAGATCGTGACGTGAGGCGAGATCCAGAGCCACATGCTTTGGTTTCTTTTTTAACGTTCACCTCTGAGAGAAAGCAAGAGAGACAGAGAGAGCACAAGCGAGGGAGGGGCAGGGAGAGAGAGAGGATACCCAGAAGGGAATCAGGTTCCAGGCTCTGAGCTGTCAGCACGGAGCACTAGGCGTGACTCAGCTCAGGAACCCTGAGAGCCTGACGTGACCCGAAGTCGGACCATTACCCAGCTGAGTCATCCAAGCGGCCCACAGAGTTTTCAGTGTGTATTTTCAAAAGAAAAAACAGCTACATTTATATATACATCTAGCTACCTGTGTGTCCTTAGGGATACCTGTGTACATACGCATACGTGTCTACATATACGTACACGTATTCGTGTATGTGTATATATACGTATATGCACACACACACACACACACACACACACACACACACACACCATGTAAACTGAGCCAAACGGTCTTCTGGGTGGAGACGCGGAGCCAGGAGGGAGGCATCAGCACAAAGTTCAAAATGAAAGGGAAACGTCATTCTCGTATGTATCAGTACGTGCCATGACAGGGAGACACACGCGAGGGTTCTGGTAGGATAGGAAGCTGCTCCCACGGAGAATGCAGGCAAATGGTCCCTGTGGAGCCAATGGAACCCTGGTGCACTTGTGGTATGAGACTGATAAAGAGGCCGAAAACTGGTGACCTTTCTAATGCTAGCAGAGGTCATTTGCATTTGTATAGCATGCGATCATTGACGTTGCCCCTGGGGGGAGAAAGGTTTTGCATCTCTGTTCTCCTAGGTTTGTGGCTTAGTTTGCTCTTCCCTTGTGCACTTGAAAGAGTCCTGACAGGTCCTGATGGTACACAGTAAGGCCAAGTCCCCAGAGTCCAGAGTCCCTTGGTGGGGCTTGTGGGATGGTGTCCTTCCCATGACCATGAAGTCCACAGAGCAGTCTTGTGCTTTTGCTGTAAGTCCTGTTTCTACCAGGTCCAGTCTGGGCGTGCCTCTTTGCAAGTCCTCAGGTGAGGACACGTGATGAAGGCTGCCCATTGGGACTGGCCTTCGATGATCCATCTGGCCGTGACCCCCTGCTCTCCTTCCAGGGCTGCGTAGGTTCGTGCCCTCGATGCTCGTTTCGTAGAAAGCCTTGACTGCTTGGTCTCTCTACTCCTCCTCACCCTGGACGGTAGTCCTGTGGCTCCCCTTGAATCCTCAGGCATACGTTTCCTTGCCCACCTCTGCACACTGGCCCTCCAGAGCAGGGTCTGGTACGCCTTGCACGTTCAGTCGATGCTTGCTGCACAATCGCATGGGTGATGGCCTCTCTCTCTCTCTCTCTCCCTCTCTCTCTCACCAAAAGAAAGAAACGTTGAGAAGCAATGGAAACCCAAGAAAAGAAAAATGGCACGGAGGAGTTGGGATCTGAGGCACACTGTGAAGAAAACACGGGGGTTGGGAGGTAGTGGAGGTGGACAGGCGGTTCCACAGAGTTGAAGGACGTGCCACAGTCAGCGGTGGCAGGGTGGACTTAGGGGTGGGACCGCTGGTGGTGCGGTCCAGGTAGGGCCATGGGAAGGGCATGCAGAGCTGAAAAGCACCGGCCTTTCATGGAGAAGGGAGGCGGAAGGAGTCTCGTGTGCCCAGCGTGTCTCCCTGTCCCTTAGGGCTGCCCTTGCGGTCACGGGTGACGAGCGAGGAGGGTGCACGGCTGTAGATGGCCACGGTTGGCGGGAATGGGAGGCAGAGTGAAGAAGAAACACAGAGGCCTAGGATGCAAGAGGGATCACTGGGTTCACGTGCAGCCACGTCCCTGGGAAACCAGCAATGCAAAAGGTTCCTGGGTCTCTTGAGGGGTGACAGGGAGGTGTCCACCTTGGGAGGAGACACCTGCCGGTCCCTGTCCCACTGGCCTGGTGTCTGGAGCCCTCTGCCTGGCTCGCGGCTGTCAGGCTGGCGGGCAGTCGGTCAGAGCATCTGGTGGGCACAGGGAGGTGCGGTGGTGCAGACCCTGGTGCCCAGGAGCTGTGCCCCCTGTGGGGGGGTGGCGGTGGGGGTGGGGTGGGAGATGGGGCGGCTTGGATCCTGGGCCCAAGCAGGTGTGCGGGAGCGCGCGCTCGAGCGCGCGCATGCGCGTGGGCCAGGGCCGGAGCCCGGTGAGGGACACAGCTGAGGCTGCAGCCGTGCCGTGAGTTGGCTCCCAGCCCGCCTGCCGCCCCAAGCCCCCAAGTGTCTGGGCCAGCCAGGGACGGACGCCCACCTCAGCCCCCGACCTGGGACATGCTGCTGCCTGGCGCCTGCGACCCGGCAGCCATGGCTTTGGCGGTAGGGGTAGCGGTAGCGCTCGCGGGAGCGCTGGCGGGAGCGCAGGCGGGGCCCCGCGTGGAGAAGACTGGGAGCCATGAGCCTCCAGCCTCGGAGGGTGGCGGCCCTGCTGCTCCTGCTGCTCCTGGAGCCAGAGGCCAGGGCGCGGGACGCGCTTCCCGGGCGCCTCGGGCTTTGGCCGCGCTGGTGGAGTGCCAGCACTGGCTGGGGCAGAGCGCGATGCGATGCCCCCCCGGCGCCCTTGAAAGTCCATCTGGGAGAAGCCTAATGGTGGAGCAGCTGAGACACACAGCCTCCCTCCAGGACCTGCCTCAGTCGCGGTGCTGCCAAGGTAAGGTCCCTAGCGACGAGGTCGCACGTGGCCTTCCCCTCTGCCCCTCTCTGTCTTCCCCTCCCATGAGAACCCTCCCCCCGCCCTGGGGCTCCGGGCTTCTTCTTGGGCTCCTTTGCGGCTGCGGTCTGGACGCCTCAGGAGTGGGCTTTCTGGGTTGGACCCTGGTTCCCTGGAAGAGGAGGGCCCCAGATCGAGTAGGGGGTTAGGCTCAGGCGGTGGTGAGTGGCTCAGGTCGAGAGGGGGGGTGCCCTGAGTGCCCATGGAGGTCTGACTGGGTTGGTGTTTGGCGGGTGGAGGTGGGAAGGAACGAAGGGACGAACGAAGGGAGGAAGGAAGGAAGGAAAGCGTGGACCGGCGGCTGTGGGCAAGTGTCAAGGCAGGGCCAGGGAAGTGGCAGCCATGAGCAGGAGGAATCATTCCTGCCTGTGAAAATGAAGTACAAGGGACCTGAGACTCCAGAGAAACATTCCAGGGAGAGTCAGGGTGGTGGGCCTGAGTTGCTGGAGGCCAGCAGGGGACGGTGTTGAAGGGATTGAGAGTGGAAGCAGCAGGTGAACACAGGCCTCCTGCCTCCCCCCTCCGCACCTGCTCTCCTGCCCTGCCCAGCCCGCCGCGCCGCGCCCCGCCCCGCCCCTGGTGGCAGAGTTGCACCCTCTGATGGGGAGGGGGAGATCTCACCCCGCTTGTGGCGAAAGGGGGTCCTCTCTCGTGGGAGTCAATGGGACTAGGGGGTAGGAGTCTGGATGAGGGCAAGTGCAACTCCCTGTTGAGCTCTTCATCTCTGAAGGCAATGTGCATTCCATCAATGAAGTGGGAGCCCGGGAGCCAGGAATCAGTGGCGCTTGTGTGTTTTCGAGGGTGGTCCAGACTCTTTCCTGATGGGAGATGTGTGCTGAAGAGAACTGGGTGTTGTGGATGGAGTCCAAAGTCATCTCTTTGGGACACGTTGGGTGGGAACGTCTTCTTCGCACTCTGGCGACGAAGGTGGATGGAAAAGCTCCTTGTCCAAGGCAGACTGGTGGGTTTTGTTCTTCCTCTCCGTGGGGCGTGGTGCTTCCCGTTTCCGTGGAGCGCCTCCTGTCTTGCATTCGTTCCGTGTTTCAAGAGTTTCAGTCCTTGGCAATCGCGTCTCCTCAGGGACTCACCAGGCAGCACGAGGGAGAAGTGACTGGGAGCCCACCGGGTCCCTAGAAACCAGTGCGTGTGTACTGGAGCAGGCAGTGCTCCTCTCTCAGCCTCCTTGGGAAATGAGGTCTTGAGCAAACGGTCTTTCATTGCATGGGTTGTACCTCTCCCCGGTTGTTGGGGGGAGTGTGTGTGCGTGAGTGTGGTGCTGTGGCCCGTGTGGAGTCCGGACCGCGTCAGGGACCCAGTTCTTGGCAAGGAATGCGTTTTGTTGCATGGGAATATCTCATTGCACGAGAGAGTTCCAATCCTGTCTCAAAGGCTGAAAACATCCTGAAGGCAGCACTGTGACCTCACTGAAAGCAAAGGCCTAAGAGCAGAGGCTTTCCCACACTTCCATATGGAGCTGACTGGTGCTTTATGTTTTCAGGAAGATGGTGTGGTGTAGGCCACTTGGAGCAGCTCAGGCTCCTGAGCGTGTGTTTGGTCCCCGAGGGGTGAGTTGTGTCTCTCCGGAATGAAGGAGATTATGGGGACCTTGAGTATCGTTACCTTCATGATTACCGTGATGATTCTGCCTAAGTCATCGCATGGATATTGATCCATGAGCTCGCCATGTGAGAGGTTTCCTTGGTAACATAGTCGCCGTGCGTGGCCTCGAAACTTGGTTGTGGTCCGAACACCTTTGATGCTTTGCAAGTCCCGAAGCGGCTCCACGGGTGTGCAGTCCCTGTTGCCATATAGGTGAGGAGGCAGAGTCTGTTGACCTGAAGCCCGTGCAAGTATCCAGGGAGATGTGCGAGGGCCTCTCCCTGAGGCACTGGGTTCCTAGCCGGCTCCACCCAGAATCAGGCAGGGAGGTTTTGTTGATGCCAGCGGGAAGTCCTGAGGAGGGAGGGGGAGCCGGACACCGTCGGGGGAAGGAAGGGATCCCTCCCCTGCCTCACCATCCCCAGCAGTTGCCTAGGTGCTGGCCACGAGGGAGGGGACTGCCTATGCGTGTTTGTTTTCCTTGGTCTTACCCCACCTTGGTAGAGGGCTTAGCCTGTTCCAGGCACTGTTCTGAGCACTTGAGAGATCTATGCAGACGACACAGAGTACCTCGGCAAGGACTCTCGTCCCCGTTCGTATTTCCAAGGGAAGATGTGAAAGAATGTGTGCCGGGGTTCACTGCTGTGAAGCGGGTAGACTCGAGGCATGAAGGCAGGCAGTCGGCCTCCACATGAGCGTGCTGCACCGCTGGCTTTCCCACTGCTGCCTGTCGAGAGGCAGGGAAAGCATTTGCACCTAGCGTGCCTGTCCTGCGAGCAGAGGTGGGCTTGGAGACGTGCGTGTGCCCTCAAACGGGGAATCCAGCAAAATAGGCTCTAGGGCCTGAGTCACGCTCTCTGCGGGGAACCCTATCATTGCACATCCAGCCTGAGACACTTTGGAGAGTGACATACGGGGCTCTTAGTGAGGGTGGCGGCACAGCGGGGGGCATGGGTCAGCGGGACCTTCCTAGGACACCCCCCCGCCCCCCCCCCCGCCGGTGCTGTGGTGCCCCTGAAACCCAGGCAGGGCTGGAAGGAGGAACAGGCTGTTGATGGCACCATCCCTTCCGCAGGGAGGCTTCTTGGGAGCTGGTGACTGAGGGGACCTTTGCGAGTTCCCCCTCTGAATTGCAGGAGAAGCGGCCGAGGGCCCTCATTTCATGCGGTCCACACTCCCCGTCGCCCTGTGTGCCAGTTGCCAGTGTCGCAGGCGCCCAGGTGGTGAACGTGGTCCCCGAGTAGGGAACACCGAGGCCGTTTCTGCGTCCTCAAATGCTAACGTTCTCTGCTTGTGACCCGCGCCCTGGCTGGTCCCAGACCCTGAGCACAGGGCCTGCAGGAAGGGTGAAGGGTGCGAAGCTGTCTCCTGGTAGGTAGCTGCGGTGAGGTCGTTCCCGTTGGCCTGTGCTCACCTGCAGGGCACCTTGGAACCCAAAGCCACGACGTTTCCAGTGGTACAGAGTGCGCTGCAAGGGGAACCTGGGGAGTCACCAGGCCCTGAGGGTAGGCAGGCATGACCTTTATCCATGGGCCTTTTGATCGGAGCGCCCTGTTTGGTAGGTATCGTCAGGGCAGCCTCTTTGGTAGACAGAGGGCAGGTTGTGGACAGTTGTAGAGCATCCTTCCTGGTGGTATGTGTCGTAAGGGCTCTGACCTTGCGGAAATGGGCGGGGATGGGTAGAGTGGACTCCTGAATGGAACCTTCCCCGGGCGCCTGGGTGGTTCAGTGGGTTGAGCTTCCGACTTGGGCTCAGGTCACGCCCTCGCGGTTCCTGAGTTCCAGCCCTGCGCTGGGCTCTGTGCCCACAGCTCAGGCCCTGGAGCCTGTTTTCAGATTCTGCGTGTGTCTGTCTCTGCTTCTCTGCCCCTCCCCCACTGGCGGTCACCGGCTTGCCGGCTTGCTCTCTGGCTCCCTGTGTCTCCAGAGTGAAGACACATGAACAAATAGGAAATAGAACGTTCCCCAGGGCAGGTGCTGGCCACGGGCACAGCCATTCATTCGCTGTAGTCATGAACTCGACGGTGTTCCTTTAGTGTTCTCATTTGAGGTTCTTTGTTTCTTTCATTCATTCTGAGAGACAGAGAGAGAGTGGACGCATGCACGTGTGCCTGTGAGCAGGGATAGGGCAGACAGGGAGGGAGAGAGAGAGGAGGGCCAGCGGGCTCCGCATCGTTGGCGCCCATCTTGAGGTGGGGCTCCTTGTGGAGGCTCAGCCTCACAAACTGTGAGATCGTGACGTGAGGCGAGATCCAGAGCCACATGCTTTGGTTTCTTTTTTAACGTTCACCTCTGAGAGAAAGCGAGAGAGACAGAGAGAGCACAAGCGAGAGAGGGGCAGGGAGAGAGAGAGGAAACCCAGAAGGGAATCAGGTTCCAGGCTCTGAGCTGTCAGCACGGAGCACTAGGCGTGACTCAGCTCAGGAACCCTGAGAGCCTGACGTGACCCGAAGTCGGACCATTACCCAGCTGAGTCATCCAAGCGGCCCACAGAGTTTTCAGTGTGTATTTTCAAAAGAAAAAACAGCTACATTTATATATACATCTAGCTACCTGTGTGTCCATAGGGATACCTGTGTACATACGCATACGTGTCTACATATACGTACACGTATTCGTGTATGTGTATATATACGTATATGCACACACACACACACACACACACCATGTAAACTGAGCCAAACGGTCTTCTGGGTGGAGACGCGGAGCCAGGAGGGAGGCATCAGCACAAAGTTCAAAACGAAAGGGAAACGTCATTCTCGTATGTATCAGTATGTGCCATGACAGGGAGACACACGCGAGGGTTCTGGTAGGATAGGAAGCTGCTCCCACGGAGAATGCAGGCAAATGGTCCCTGTGGAGCCAATGGAACCCTGGTGCACTTGTGGTATGAGACTGATAAAGAGGCGGAAAACTGGTGACCTTTCTAATGCTAGCAGAGGTCATTTGCATTTGTATAGCATGTGATCATTGACGTTGCCCCTGGGGGGAGAAAGGTTTTGCATCTCTGTTCTCCTAGGTTTGTGGCTTAGTTTGCTCTTCCCTTGTGCACTTGAAAGAGTCCTGACAGGTCCTGATGGTACACAGTAAGGCCAAGTCCCCAGAGTCCAGAGTCCCTTGGTGGGGCTTGTGGGATGGTGTCCTTCCCATGACCATGAAGTCCACAGAGCAGTCTTGTGCTTTTGCTGTAAGTCCTGTTTCTACCAGGTCCAGTCTGGGCGTGCCTCTTTGCAAGTCCTCAGGTGAGGACACGTGATGAAGGCTGCCCATTGGGACTGGCCTTCGATGATCCATCTGGCCGTGACCCCCTGCTCTCCTTCCAGGGCTGCGTAGGTTCGTGCCCTCGATGCTCGTTTCGTAGAAAGCCTTCACTGCTTGGTCTCTCTACTCCTCCTCACCCTGGACGGTAGTCCTGTGGCTCCCCTTGAATCCTCAGGCATACGTTTCCTTGCCCACCTCTGCACACTGGCCCTCCAGAGCAGGGTCTGGTACGCCTTGCACGTTCAGTCGATGCTTGCTGCACAATCGCATGGGTGATGGCCTCTCTCTCTCTCTCTCTCTCTCTCTCTCTCTCTCACCAAAAGAAAGAAACGTTGAGAAGCAATGGAAACCCAAGAAAAGAAAAATGGCACGGAGGAGTTGGGATCTGAGGCACACTGTGAAGAAAACACGGGGGTTGGGAGGTAGTGGAGGTGGACAGGCGGTTCCACAGAGTTGAAGGACGTGCCACAGTCAGCGGTGGCAGGGTGGACTTGAGGGTGGGACCGCTGGTGGTGCGGTCCAGGTAGGGCCATGGGAAGGGCATGCAGAGCTGAAAAGCACCGGCCTTTCAAGGAGAAGGGAGGTGGAAGGAGTCTCGTGTGCCCAGCGTGTCTCCCTGTCCCTTAGGGCTGCCCTTGCGGTCACGGGTGACGAGCGAGGAGGGTGCACGGCTGTAGATGGCCACGGTTGGCGGGAATGGGAGGCAGAGTGAAGAAGAAACACAGAGGCCTAGGATGCAAGAGGGATCACTGGGTTCACGTGCAGCCACGTCCCTGGGAAACCAGCAATGCAAAAGGTTCCTGGGTCTCTTGAGGGGTGACAGGGAGGTGTCCACCTTGGGAGGAGACACCTGCCGGTCCCTGTCCCACTGGCCTGGTGTCTGGAGCCCTCTGCCTGGCTCGCGGCTGTCAGGCTGGCGGGCAGTCGGTCAGAGCATCTGGTGGGCACAGGGAGGTGCGGTGGTGCAGACCCTGGTGCCCAGGAGCTGTGCCCCCTGTGGGGGGGTGGCGGTGGGGGTGGGGTGGGGGATGGGGCGGCTTGGATCCTGGGCCCAAGCAGGTGTGCGGGAGCGCGCGCTCGAGCGCGCGCATGCGCGTGGGCCAGGGCCGGAGCCCGGTGAGGGACACAGCTGAGGCTGCAGCCGTGCCGTGAGTTGGCTCCCAGCCCGCCTGCCGCCCCAAGCCCCCAAGTGTCTGGGCCAGCCAGGGACGGACGCCCACCTCAGCCCCCGACCTGGGACATGCTGCTGCCTGGCGCCTGCGACCCGGCAGCCATGGCTTTGGCGGTAGGGGTAGCGGTAGCGCTCGCGGGAGCGCTGGCGGGAGCGCAGGCGGGGCCCCGCGTGGAGAAGACTGGGAGCCATGAGCCTCCAGCCTCGGAGGGTGGCGGCCCTGCTGCTCCTGCTGCTCCTGGAGCCAGAGGCCAGGGCGCGGGACGCGCTTCCCGGGCGCCTCGGGCTTTGGCCGCGCTGGTGGAGTGCCAGCACTGGCTGGGGCAGAGCGCGATGCGATGCCCCCCCGGCGCCCTTGAAAGTCCATCTGGGAGAAGCCTAAAGGTGGAGCAGCTGAGACACACAGCCTCCCTCCAGGACCTGCCTCAGTCGCGGTGCTGCCAAGGTAAGGTCCCTAGCGACGAGGTCGCACGTGGCCTTCCCCTCTGCCCCTCTCTGTCTTCCCCTCCCATGAGAACCCTCCCCCCGCCCTGGGGCTCCGGGCTTCTTCTTGGGCTCCTTTGCGGCTGCGGTCTGGACGCCTCAGGAGTGGGCTTTCTGGGTTGGACCCTGGTTCCCTGGAAGAGGAGGGCCCCAGATCGAGTAGGGGGTTAGGCTCAGGCGGTGGTGAGTGGCTCAGGTCGAGAGGGGGGGTGCCCTGAGTGCCCATGGAGGTCTGACTGGGTTGGTGTTTGGCGGGTGGAGGTGGGAAGGAACGAAGGGACGAACGAAGGGAGGAAGGAAGGAAGGAAAGCGTGGACCGGCGGCTGTGGGCAAGTGTCAAGGCAGGGCCAGGGAAGTGGCAGCCATGAGCAGGAGGAATCATTCCTGCCTGTGAAAATGAAGTACAAGGGACCTGAGACTCCAGAGAAACATTCCAGGGAGAGTCAGGGTGGTGGGCCTGAGTTGCTGGAGGCCAGCAGGGGACGGTGTTGAAGGGATTGAGAGTGGAAGCAGCAGGTGAACACAGGCCTCCTGCCTCCCCCCTCCGCACCTGCTCTCCTGCCCTGCCCAGCCCGCCGCGCCGCGCCCCGCCCCGCCCCTGGTGGCAGAGTTGCACCCTCTGATGGGGAGGGGGAGATCTCACCCCGCTTGTGGCGAAAGGGGGTCCTCTCTCGTGGGAGTCAATGGGACTAGGGGGTAGGAGTCTGGATGAGGGCAAGTGCAACTCCCTGTTGAGCTCTTCATCTCTGAAGGCAATGTGCATTCCATCAATGAAGTGGGAGCCCGGGAGCCAGGAATCAGTGGCGCTTGTGTGTTTTCGAGGGTGGTCCAGACTCTTTCCTGATGGGAGATGTGTGCTGAAGAGAACTGGGTGTTGTGGATGGAGTCCAAAGTCATCTCTTTGGGACACGTTGGGTGGGAACGTCTTCTTCGCACTCTGGCGACGAAGGTGGATGGAAAAGCTCCTTGTCCAAGGCAGACTGGTGGGTTTTGTTCTTCCTCTCCGTGGGGCGTGGTGCTTCCCGTTTCCGTGGAGCGCCTCCTGTCTTGCATTCGTTCCGTGTTTCAAGAGTTTCAGTCCTTGGCAATCGCGTCTCCTCAGGGACTCACCAGGCAGCACGAGGGAGAAGTGACTGGGAGCCCACCGGGTCCCTAGAAACCAGTGCGTGTGTACTGGAGCAGGCAGTGCTCCTCTCTCAGCCTCCTTGGGAAATGAGGTCTTGAGCAAACGGTCTTTCATTGCATAGGGTTGTACCTCTCCCCGGTTGTTGGGGGGAGTGTGTGTGCGTGAGTGTGGTGCTGTGGCCCGTGTGGAGTCCGGACCGCGTCAGGGACCCAGTTCTTGGCAAGGAATGCGTTTTGTTGCATGGGAATATCTCATTGCACGAGAGAGTTCCAATCCTGTCTCAAAGGCTGAAAACATCCTGAAGGCAGCACTGTGACCTCACTGAAAGCAAAGGCCTAAGAGCAGAGGCTTTCCCACACTTCCATATGGAGCTGACTGGTGCTTTATGTTTTCAGGAAGATGGTGTGGTGTAGGCCACTTGGAGCAGCTCAGGCTCCTGAGCGTGTGTTTGGTCCCCGAGGGGTGAGTTGTGTCTCTCCGGAATGAAGGAGATTATGGGGACCTTGAGTATCGTTACCTTCATGATTACCGTGATGATTCTGCCTAAGTCATCGCATGGATATTG